>NC_079874.1:787314-1087314 GCF_023065955.2 Ursus arctos
GGCATCTCGGTTCCTTCCACGATTTAGCTATTGTGGACAATGCTACTATGAACATTGGGGTGCATATGGCCCTTCTCTTCATCACGATACAGATACGCCTGTATCTTTGGGGTATTTACCCAGTAGTGCAATTGCTGTATCAAAAGGTAGCACAATTTTTAACTTTTTAAGAAACCTCCACACTGTTTTCCAAAGAGGCTGTACCAACTTGTATTCCCACCTGCAATGTAAAAGGGATCCCCTTTCTCCACATCCTTTCCAACATTTGTTGTTTCCTTCCTTGTCCATTTTTGCCATTCTAACTGGCATAAGGTGGTATCTCAAGGTGGTTTTGACTTCAATTTCCCTGATAGCTAATGATTTTCAACATTTTTTCATGTGTCTGTTAGCCATTTCTATTTCTTCATTGGAAAAGCGTCTGCTCATATCTTCTGCCCATATTTTGATTTGGTTATTTGTTTCCCATGTTGAATTTGAGAAGTTCTTTGTGGATTGGACACGTCTTTTATCTGTAATTTCATTTGTGAATATCTTCTCCCGTTCTGTGGGCTGCCTCTTAGTTTTTTGGACTGTTTCCTTGGCTATGGAGAAGGTTTCTATCTTGATGAAGTCCCACAAGTTCATTTTATCTTTTGTTTCTCTTGCCTTTGGAGATGTGTCATGAGAAAGATAGCTTTGGCCGATGTCAAAGAGGTTGTTGACTATTTTCTCCTGAGGATTTTGATGGATTCCTGTCTCACATCGAGGTCTTTCATCCATTTGGAGTTCGTCTTTGTGTATGGTGTGAGAGAGTGGTCATATTTCATTCTTTTGCATATAGCTGTCCAATTTTCCCAGCACCATTTATTGAAGAGACTGTCTTTTTCCCACCGGATGTTTTTTCCTGCTTTGTCAAAGATTAGTTGCCCAAAGAGCTGAGGGTCCATTTCTGGGTTCTCTATTCTGTTCCATTAGTCTGTGTGTCTGTTCCATTAGCCAGTACCATGCTGTCATTGTGATGACAGCTTTGTAGTATAGCTTCACAACGTGATGCCCCCAGCTTTGTTTTTCCTTTTCAACAATCCTTGGTGATTCAGGGCCTTTTCTAGTTCTTAACACAAATTTAAGGGCTGTTTGTTGCAGTTCTTTGAAAAATGTCATTGGTGTTTTGATCAGGATAACATTGAAAGTGTAGATTGCTCCGGGTAGCATGGACATTTTAACTTTGCCTATTCTTCTGATCCATGATAATGGAATATTTTTCCATCATTGTGTAACTTCTTCAATGTCTTCCAGGAGAGATTTGTAGTTTTTAGAATATAGAAATTTATGGAGACTAACGAAAATGAAAAGACATCAATCCAAAATCTAAGGGACACTGCAAAGGCAGTCCTAAGGGGAAAATACATAGCCATCCAAGCCTCACTCAAAAGAATAGAAAAATCTAAAATGCAGCTTTTATATTCTCACCTCAAGAAGCTGGAACAGAGTAACAGGCCTAATCCACGCATGAGGAAGCAGTTTACAAAGATTAGAGCAGAAATCAATGAATTAGAAACCAGGAGTACAGTAGAGCAGATCAACAGAACTAGAAGCTGGTTTTTCGAAAGAATAAATAAAATCGATAGGCCACTGCCAGACCTATTCAAAAGAATAGAGAATGGTCCCAAATTAATAAAATTATGAATGCAAGGGTAGAGGTCACAACCAACACCAATAAAATAGGAAGCATCATTAGAAACTTTTATCCTAAGCTTTATGCCAATAAATTAAACAACCTGGAAGAAAAGGATGCCTTCCTGGAAACCTATAAAATACCAAGACTGAAACAGGAAGAAGCTGATATTTTATTTTATTTTTTTAAGATTTTATTTATTTTTTTGACAGATGAACATGGGGGTGCATATGGCCCTTCTCTTCACTATGTCTGTATCTTTGGGGTAAACACCCAGTAGTGCAATGGCTGGATCATAGGGTAGCTCAATTTTTAACTTTTTAAGGGACCTCCACACTGTTTTCCAGAGTGGCTGTACCAATTTGCATTCCCACCAACAATGGAGGAGGGATCCCTTTCTCCACATCCTCTCCAACAATTGTTGTTTCCTGCCTTGTCTATTTTTGCCATTCTAACTGGCGTAAGGTGGTATCTCAGTGTGGTTTTGATTTGAATTTCCCTGATGGCTAATGATTTTGAACATCTTTTCATGTGTCTGTCAGCCATTTGTATGTCTTCATTGGAAAAGTGTCTGTTCATATCTTCTGCCCATTTTTTGATTTGTTTCTTTGTTTCTCGTGTATTGAGTTTGAGAAGTTCTTTGTAGATCTTGGATACCAGTCCTTTATCTGTAGTGTCATTTGCAAATATATTCTCCCATGCCATGGGCTGCCTCTTAGTTTTTCTGACTGTTTCCTTGGCTGTGCAGAAGCTTTTAATCTTGATGAAGTCCCATAAATTCATTTTATCTTTTGTTTCTCTTGCCTTTGGGGATGTGTCATGAAAACGTTTGCTTTGGCCGATGTCATAGAGGTTGCTGCCTATGTTCTCCTCTAGAATTTTGATGGATTCCTTCTCACATCGAGGTCTTTCATCCATTTGGAGTTTATTTTTGTGTATGGTGTGAGAGAGTGGTCAAGTTTCATTCTCTTGCATGTAGCTGTCCAATTTCCCAGCACCATTTATTGAAGAAACTGTCTTTTTCCCACCAGATGTTTTTTCCTGCTTTATCAAATATTAGTTGCCCAAAGAGCCGAGGTCAACTTCTGGGTTCTCTATTTTGGTCCATTGGTCTATATGCCTGTTTTTGTGCCCGTAGCATGCCGTCTTTGTGATCACAGCTTTGTAGTACAGCTCGAAATCCGGCATTGTGATTCCGCCAGCTTTGTTTTTCCTTTTCAACAGTTCCTTGGAGATTTGGGGCCTTTTCTGTTTCCATACAAATTTAAGGACTATTTGTTCCAGTTGTTTGAAAAATGTCCTCGGTATTTTGATCGGGATAGCATTGAGTGTAGATTGCTCTGGGTAGCATGGACATTTTATCTATGTTAATTCTTCCGATCCATAAGCATGGAATATCTTTCCATCTTTTTGTGTCTTCTTCAATGTCTTTCAAGAGTGAAATATATTTTCTACAATATAGGTCATTTACGTCTCTGGTTAAGTTAAGTACAAGGTAACATATGGTTTTTAGTGCTATTGTAAATGGGATGGATTCCCTAATTTCTCTGTCTTCGGTCTCGTTTTTCATGTATAGAAATGCAACGGATTTCTAAGCATTGATTTTTTATCCCGCCATATTACTGAATTGCTCTATAACTTCTAATAGTTTGGGAATGGCTTCTTTTGAGTTTTCCATATAGAGTATCATGTCATCTGCGAAAAGAGACATTGATTTCTTTTTTTTAATTTAATTTTTTTAAATTTTATAATTTTATTATTTTTTTTAATGATTTTTTATTATATTATGTTAGCCACCATACAGTACATCCCCCGTTTCCAATATAAGGCTCGATGATTCAATAGTTGTGTATAACACCCAGTGCACCATGCAATACGTGCCCTCCTTACTACCCATCAACGGTCTATCCCATTCCCCCACCCCCCTCCCCTCTGAGGCCCTCAGGTTGTTTCTCATATCCCTAGTCTCTCATGTTTCATTCCCCCTTCTTATTACCCCCCCTTTCTTTATTCCTTTCTTCCCCTACTGATCATCCTAGTTTTTATGTTCCATCGATGAGAGAACTCATATGATAGTTGTCTTTCTCTGCTTGACTTATTTCACTTAGCATTATCTCCTCCAGTGCCGTCCATGTTGCAGCAAATGTCGAGAACTCTTTCCTTCTGATATCTGAGTAATATTCCATCGTATATATGGACCACAACTTCTTAATCCAGTCATCTGTTGAAGGGCATCTCGGCTCCTTCCACAATTTAGCTATTGTGGACATTGCTGCTATGAACATTCGGGTGCATATGGCCCTTCTCTTCACTACGTCTGTATCTTTGGGGTAAACACCCAGTAGTGCAATGGCTGGATCATAGGGTAGCTCAATTTTTAACTTTTTAAGGGACCTCCACGCTGTTTTCCAGAGTGGCTGTACCAACTTGCATTCCCACCAACAGTGCAAGAGGGATCCCCTTTCTCCACATCCTCTCCAACAATTGTTGTTTCTTGTCTTGTCTATTTTTGCCATTCTAACTGGCATAAGGTGGTATCTCAGTGTGGTTTTGATTTGAATTTCCCTGATGGCTAATGATTTTGAACATTTTTTCATGTGTCTGTCAGCCATTTGTATGTCTTCATTGGAAAAGTGTCTGTTCATATCTTCTGCCCATTTTATGATTTGTTTCTTTGTTTCTCGTGTATTGAGTTTGAGAAGTTCTTTGTAGATCTTGGATACCAATCTGTAGTGTCATTTGCAAATATATTCTCCCATGTCGTGGGCTGCCTCTTAGTTTTTCTGACTGTTTCCTTGGCTGTGCAGAAACATCTTGATGAAGTCCCATAAATTCATTTTATCTTTTGTTTCTCTTGCCTTTGGTGATGTGTCATGAAAAAGGTTGCTTTGGCCGATGTCGTAGAGGTTGCCGCCAATGTTCTGCTCTAGGATTTTGATGGATTCCTGTCTCACATCGAGGTCTTTCATCCATTTGGAGTTTATTTTTGTGTATGGTGTGAGAGAGTGGTCAAGTTTCATTCTCTTGCATGTAGCTGTCCAATTTTCCCAGCACCATTTCTTGAAGACACTGTCTTTTTCCCACCGGATGTTTTTTCCTGCTTTATGAAATATTAGTTGCCAAAAGAGCCAAGGGTCCATTTCTGGGTTCTCTATTCTGTTCCATTGGTCTATATGTCTGTTTTTGTGCCAGTACCATGCCGTCTTTGTGATCACAGCTTTGTAGTACAGCTCGAAAACCGGCATTGTGATGCCCCCTGCTTTGTTTTTCCTTTTCAGCAGTTCCTTGGAGATTCAGGGCCTTTACTGTTTCCATACAAATTTAAGGACTATTTGTTCCAGTTGTTTGAAAAATGTCCTTGGTATTTTGATCGGAATAGCATTGAAAGTGTAGATTGCTCTGGGTAGCATGGACATTTTAACTATGTTAATTCTTCTGATCCATGAGCATGGAAAATCTTTCCGTTTTTTTATGTCTTCCTCAATGTCTTTCAAGAGTTTTATAGTTTCTAGAATAGTTTCTCTTCAAAGAGATGTATTGTTTCTAAAATATAGGTCCTTTACGTCTCTGGTTAAGTTAATTCCAAGGTAACGTATGGTTTTTGTGCTATTGTAAATGGGATGGATTCCCTAATTTCTCTGTCTTCGGTCTCGTTATTCGTGTATAGAAATGCAACTGATTTCTAAGCATTGATTTGTATCTTGCCACATTACTGAATTGCTCTATAACTTCTAATTGTTTGGGAGTGGCTTCTTTTGGGTTTTCCATATAGAGTATCATGTTATCTGTGAAGACAGACATTTTGGCTTCTTCTTTGCCGATTTGGATACCTTTGTTCTCTTTTTGTCGTCTGATTGCTGTTGCAAGGACTTCTAGTACTATGTTGAATAATAGTGGCGAGAGTGGGCATCCTTGTCATGTTCCTGATGTGAAGGGAAAGGCTTCTAGCTTTTCCCCATTGAGAATAATATTTGCAGTAGGCTTTTCATAGATGGCTTTTCTGAGATTGAGAAATGTACCCTCTATTCCTACACTCTGAAGGGTTTTCATCAGGAGAGGATGCTGTAGTTTGTCAAATGCTTTTTCGGCATCCATTTAGAGGATCACATGGTTCCTGAGTCTTTTCTTGTTGATATGATGTATCACGCTGATTGATTTGCGTATATTGAACCACGCTTGCATCCCAGGTATGAATCCACTTGATCATGATGGTTAAACCTTTTAATGTACTGTTGGATTCTATTAGCAAGTATCTTGTTGAGGATTTTGGCGTCCTTATTCATTAGGGAAATCGGTCTGTAATTCTCCTTTTTGAGGGGGTCTTTGCCTGGTTTGGGGATCAAGGTAATATTGGCCTCATGGAATGAGTTTGGTAGCTTTCCTTCTGTTTCTATTTTTTGAAATAGCTTCAGGAGAATAGGTATCATTTCTTCTTTGAATGTTTAGTAGAATTCCCCAGGAAAACGGTCTGGGCCCGGAGTTTTGTTTTTTGGAAGGTTGTTTATCACTGACTCAATTTCTTCATAATTAATTGGCCTGTTTAAGAAATCAATTTCTTCTGTTTCAGTCTTGGTAGTTTATAGGTTTCCAGGAAGGATTCCATCTCTTCCAGATGGCTTAGTTTATTGGCATATAGCTGTTGATAAAAATTTCTGATAATCCTTCCAATTTCAATGGTGTTTGTCGTGACCTCTCCTTTTTCATTCATAATTTTAATAATCTGGGTCCTTTCTCTTTTCTTTTGGATAAGTCTTGCTAGTGGTCTGTCAATTTTATTGATTCTCTCAAAGAACCAGCTTCTAGTCCTGTTGATCTGCTCTACTGTACTTCTGGTTTCTGCTTGATTGATTTCAGCTCCAATTTAGGCCAACTGCTTCCTCGTGAGTGGATTAGGCCTGTCCCTCTGTTGCTGTTCCAGCTTCTTGAGGTGAGAATATAAAAACGGCATTTTAGATTTTTCTATTCTTTTGAGTGAGGCTTGGATGGCTATATATTTCCCCCTTAGGACTGCCTTTGCAGTATCCCATAGGTTTTGGACCGTTCTGTTTTCATTCTCGTTGGTGTCCATAAATTGTTTAAGTTGATTTTTGATTTCCTGGTTTATCGAGTCATTCCTGAGCAGGATGGTTCTTAGTCTCCAAGTGTTTGAGTTTCTTCCAAATTTTTCCTTGTGGTTGAGTTCCAATTTCAGAGCGTTGTGGTCTGAGAATATTCAGGGGATAATTTCAGTCTTTTGGTATCGGTTGAGACCTGTTTTGTGTCCCAGAACATGGTCTATTCTTGAAAATGTCCCATGGGCATTAGAATAGAATGAGTATTCTTTGGTTCTGGGGTGTAGTGTTCTATATATATCTATGAGGTCCAACTCATCGAGTATGGCATTCAAAGCCTTTGGTTCTTTGCTTAGTTTTTGCCAGGGTGTTCTGTTTATTTCTGATAGTGTAGTGTTGAAGTCCCCTACTATTAATGTTTTTTTTTATTTATATGTCTCTTTATTCTTGTTGAGAGTTGGCTTGTGTATCTTGTTGCTCCCCTGTTGGGGGCACATATATTTATAATTGTCATATCTACTTGTTGGTTACATGCTTTAAGAATAATATAGTGCCCTTCCGTGTCTCTAACTATAGTCTCTAGTTTAAAATCCAACCTATCTGATATGAGAATTGCTACCCCAACTTTCTTTTAAGGTCCATTTGCGTGATAGATGTTAATCCATCCCCTTACTCTCAGTCTGAATGCATCGTTGGGTTCGAAATGAGTCTCTTGTAGACAGCAAATGGATGGGTCATGTCTTTTTATCCAATCTGCAACCCTGTGGAGTTTATGTAAGCATTTAAGCCATTCACATTGAGACTGAATACTGAGAGATATAATTTTATTTATTTATTTATTTTTGTGTGTATGAAATATACTTTATTTGCTAAAACAAGGTATTTTTGAAAACATTACATATTTAAATTTTTGAAAGTCTCTTTAGTGCCTGGCTTAAATGGAAACTTCTTTTTTTTTTTTAATGATTTTTTTTATATTATATTTATCACCATACAGTACATCGCTGGTTTCCGATGTAATGCTCTATGATTCATTAGTTGCGTATAACACCCAGTGCACCATGCAATATGGGCCCTCCTTACTACCCATCACCAGTCTATCCCATTCCCTCACCCCCCTCCCCTCTGAGGCCCTCAGTTTGTTTTTCATAGTCCATAGTCACTCATGTTTCATTCCCCTTTCTTTTTAACCCCCCCTTTCTTTATCCCCTTCTTCCCCTACTGATCATCCTAGTTCTTAGTTCCATAGATGAGAGAAATCATATGATAGTTGTCTTTCTCTGCTTGACTTATTTCACTTAGTATTATCTCCTCCAGTGCTGTCCATGTTGCAGAATATGTTGAGAACTCGTTCTTTCTGATAGCTGAGTACTATTCCACTGTATATATGGACCACAACTTCTTTTTTTTTTTTTAATGATTTTTTATTATATTATGTTAGTCACCATACAGTACATCCCCGGTTTCCAATGTAAGGATCGATGATTCATTAGTTGTGTATAACACCCAGTGCACCATGCAATACATGCCCTCCTTACTACCCATCACCGGTCTATCCCATTCCCCCACCCCCCTCCCCTCTGAAGTCCTCAGTTTGTTTCTCATAGTCCATAGTCTCTCATGTTTCATTCCCCCTTCTGATTACCCCCGCTTTCTTTATCCCTTTCTCCCCCTACCGATCATCCTAGTTCTTATGTTCCATAGATGAGAGAAATCATATGATAGTTGTCTTTCTCTGCTTGACTTATTTCACTTAGCATTATCTCCTCCAGTGCCGTCCATGTTGTAGCAAATGTTGAGAACTCGTTCTTTCTGATAGCTGAGTAATATTCCATCGTATATATGGACCACAACTTCTTAGCAGTCATCTGTTGAAGGGCACCTCGGCTCCTTCCACAATTTAGCTATTGTGGACATTGCTGCTATGAACATTGGGGTGCATATGGCCCTTCTCTTCACTACGTCTGTATCTTTGGGGTAAACACCCAGTAGTGCAATGGCTGGATCATAGGGTAGCTCAATTTTTAACTTTTTAAGGGACCTCCACACTGTTTTCCAGAGTGGCTGTACCATCTTGCATTCCCACCAACAATGGAGGAGGGATCCCCTTTCTCCACATCCTCTCCAACAATTGTTGTTTCTTGCCTTGTCTATTTTTGCCATTCTATCTGGCGTAAGGTGGTATCTCAGTGTGGTTTTGATTTGAATTTCCTTGATGGCTAATGATTTTGAACATTCTTTCATGTGTCTGTTAGCCATTTGTATGTCTTCATTGGAAAAGTGTCTGTTCATATCTTCTGCCCATTTTTTGATTTGTTTCTTTGTTTCTCGTGTATTGAGTTTGAGAAGTTCTTTGTAGATCTTGGATACCAGTCCTTTATCTGTAGTGTCATTTGCAAATATATTCTCCCATTCCGTGGGCTGCCTCTTAGTTTTTCTGACTGTTTCCTTGGATATTCAGAAACTTTTAATCTTGATGAAGTCCCATAAATTCATTTTATCTTTTGTTTCTCTTGCCTTTGGTGATGTGTCATGAAAAAGGTTGCTTTGGCCGATGTCGTAGAGGTTGTTGCCTATGTTCTCCTCTAGAATTTTGATGGATTCCTGTCTGACATCGAGGTCTTTCATCCATTTGGAGTTTATTTTTGTGTATGGTGTGAGATAGTGGTCAAGTTTCATTCTTTTGCATGTAGCTGTCCAATTTTCCCAGCACCATTTATTTTAGAGACTGTCTTTTTCCCACCAGATGTTTTTTCCTGCTTTTTCAAATATTAGTTGCCCAAAGAGCCGAGGGTCCATTTCTGGGTTCTCTATTCTGTTCCATTGGTCTATGTGTCTGTTTTTGTGCCAGTACCATGCTGTCTTTGTGATTACAGCTTTGTAGTACAGCTCGAAATCCGGCATTGTGATGCCCCCAGCTTTGTTTTTCCTTTTCAAGAGTTCCTTGGAGATTCGGGGCCTTTTCTGTTTTCATACAAATTTAAGGACTATTTGTTCCGGTTCTTTGAAAAATGTCGTCGGTATTTTGATCGGGATAGCATTGAAAGTGTAGATTGCTCTGGGTAGCATGGACATTTTAACTATGTTAATTCTTCCGATCCATGAGCATGGAATATCTTTCCATCTTTTTATGTCTTCCTCAATGTCTTTTAAGAGTGATTTATAGTTTCTATTATATAGGTCCTTTACGTCTCTGGTTAAGTTAATTCCAAGGTAACGTATGGTTTTTGGTGCTATTGTAAATGGGATCGATTCCCTAAATTCTCTTACTTCGTTCTCGTTATTCGTATACAGAAATGCAACTGATTTCTGAGCATTTATTTTGTATCCTGCCACGTTACTGAATTGCTCTATAACTTCTAATAGTTTGGGAGTGGCTTCTTTTGGGTTTTCCATATAGAGTAACATGTCATCTGCAAAGAGAGACATTTTGACTTCTTCTTTGCCAATTTGAATACCTTTGATCCCTTTTTGTCGTCTGAATGGTGTTGCAAGGACTTCTAGTATTATGTTGAATAATAGTGGCGAGAGTGGGCATCCTTGTCGAGTTCCTGATCTTAAGGGAAAGGCTTCCAGCTTTTCCCCATTGAGAATAATATTTGCAGTAAGCTTTTCATAGATGGCTTTTATGAGATTGAGAAATGTACCTTCTATTCCTACATTCTGAAGGGTTTTAATTAGGAAAGGATGCTGTATTTTGTCAAGTGCTTTTTCGGCATCCCTTGAGAGGATCATATGGTTCCTGAGTCTTTCCTTGTTGATATAATGTATCACGCTGATTGATTTGTGAATATTGAACCATGCTTTCATCCCAGGTATGAATCCCACTTGATCGTGATGTATAATCTTTTTAATGTACTGTTGGATTCTATTAGCCAGGATCTTGTTGAGGATTTTGGCATCCATATTCAATAGGGAGATCGGTCTGTAATTCTCCTTTTGAGGTGCTCTTTGCCTGGTTTGGGGATCAAGGTAATATTGGCCTCATAGAATGAGTTCGGTAGCTTTCTTTCTGTTCCTATTTTTTGAAATTGCTTTAGGAGAATAGGTATTATTTCTGCAACGCTGTGGCGTTTATGGGAGAATGTAAGCCATTAACATTAAGACTGAGTACTGAGAGATATGATTTTAATGATGCCATGTTGCCAGTAAAGTCTTTGTTTGTATTGGCTGTGACTTTCTGTTCTGTATCACACTTGGGCCCTTTTTACTTTTATAGAACCCCCCGTAATATCTTCTGTAGGGCTGCTTTCGTGGTTACGAAATTGGTTAGTGACTGGCGAAACTGATGTCTTTATATCTCCATCAATTCTGAATGACAGCCTTGCTCGATAATGGATCCTTGGCTGCATGTTTTTCTCTGAAAGAGCTTTAAATATGCTCCCCCAACCCTTTCTCTCATTCCAGGTCTGTGTAGACAGGTCTGACATAATTCTGATGCCTTTGCCTTGGTACGTGAGAAATTTCTTTGCCCTGGCTGCTTTCAATACTGTATCCTTGGATCTAATATTTGCGAAATACACTATGACGTGATGTGGCGTAGGTTTGTCGTGGTTGAGCTTGGGAGGAGTCCTCTCTGCCTCTTGGACACAAATGTTTGTTTCCCTCGCTAGATTAGGGAAGTTTTCAGCTACAATTTGTTCAAATATCTCTTCTAGACCTCTGTTTTTCTCCACCCCCTCGGGGATGCCGATGATCCTAACATTGGATCGTTTCATTGAGTCAGTAATCTCCCGTAACCTACATTCGTGGGCGTGATTTTTTTAAGAGCATCTATTTTCATTTTTTCCTCTATTAACCGATCCTCCAATTCACTAACCCGTTCCTCTGCTTCTGTGACCCTGGCCGTCAGAGCCTCTAGTTTTGCCTGCATTTGGCTCATAGAATTTTTAATTTCTGTCAGATTTGCTCTCATTTCTGTCCTTAGGGATTCTATATTCTCAGTAACCTTTTCGTTAATAGTTTTTTCAATTCTACTCATCATTTTGACCGTCATTACTCTGAATTCCATTTCTGATACTTTGGTTACATCCATATCCATTATTTCTGTGGCAGAAGCCACAGACTCACTGTCTTTTCTTTGCTGGGGGTGGGGGGGCTTCTCCTACTTGCCATTCTGATGAGGAGAGGTTGCGGGGTTGTCCAGTGCCCAAATTATTGATTGGGTCCCAGGCCATGCCCTTTGTTTTATAGGGATCTTAGGGATGTGGGTGTCTTTTGTAAAGATTTTATTTATTTATTTATGTGGCAGCCAACCAGCGAGAGAGGGAACAGAAGCAGGGTTGTGGGAGAAGAAGAAGCAGGCTCCCAGCGGAGGAGCCCGATGAGGAACTCCTTTCCTGAATTCCGGGCTCACGCCCTAAGCCGAAGACAGGCGCTCAATGACTGCGCCACCCAGGTGCCCGTGTTGTGGCCTCTTGATTTTTCAGCCTGCCTTCTGGGGGAGGGGCCTGCCACGCCGATACTCAGGCAACCCTGTTTGGGTAGAGTCTCTGCATCCCCTGCGAGGGGGGATGGGATGGGCACTCTCTGAGCCGGTATTTCCAGGCTTTTGTTCTCTGGCTGCTCTCCCTGGCAATTTGCTGTGCCTCTTCTGAGAGTCAGAGCAGCAGCAGCTGAATTTCAGCCTCTGTCACAGAACAGAGGGATTGCGGCCCATTCTCTACTAATGTTCTGGCCACTTTAACTCTGTTACTGTTGGTGCTGCTCAACCCTGCAGTGTCCCGGGATGTGTGCCCTACACCCAGCGTCCCAGCCCTCACTTCCAGGGTCAGCGCATCTCTGTCCTTTGTGTTTCTAACGCGGCCAGCCGCCAGCCACCAGCCGCCCCGCGCGCGCTCCAGGAGCTCCCGGTCTCAGTCTGGATCCAGTGAGCGCACTGGGATTCTGGTGTTCCACGAGATGCCTGGTGGCGTGCGCACCCGGCTCATGGTCTCAGTCTGCTGTTTTGCAGGTGGCGACCGCGAGCCCGCCCGCTCCCCCGTGCAAGTGGCTACCGCTTCCCGGCGCCCGAACGCAGCGGCTCCCTCCCCCTTCCGTTTATCTTCCGATATCTGTGCATGGTTTCACAGCTCCCCGCTTCGTACCTCAATACTCAGCGCTGGAGATATTCATTTGTAGAGATCCAGATGCATCTTCCTACGTCTCAGGCTGGTTCCGTGGTTGTTTAGGCTGGTCTGATACCTATCCAGCTCGTCTCGGGGGACCGGCTGAAAAAGGTGTCTCCTACTCCTCAGCCATCTTAACTCCTCTCAACACTGACATCTTAACCTGAGGTACCAAAGTGGATTATTCTCCACCTGGAAGCTGCTGCTGTTCTTGAAAATCTGAGAATTCCCCACCAAATATCTCAACCTGTAGGGGAGATACAGGTTAAATCTTAAGAGTTGTCAGGAAATTCTCAAATGCCTGTAGGTCCAGCTGCAACTGCCTTAAGAGAAGAATATCTTCTCTTTCATTGTAAAAAAACCATCTTTGAAGATGCTCTAGAGCTTACAGAAGATATGAACAAAGCCAGGACAGCAATGTATGAACAAAATGGAAATATCAATAAGGAGATAGAAAACACAAAAAGGAACCAAAACTAAATTCTGGAGCTGAAGAGTACAACTGAATTTTAAAAAAAATGTACAAGAGGTATTGAAAAACAGATTTGAACAGACAGAAGAAAATATTGTTGAAGATAATATTTAGAAAGAAGTTTGAAGAAAAGTGAACAGAGCTTAAGAGTCCTGTGGGATACCATCAAGTGGGACAACATATGCATTGTAATTGTGGGAGTTTCAAAGGAGAAAAGAGAAAGGGTCAGAGAGATTATTTGAAGTAGTGGTCAGGGCGCCTGGGTAGCGCAGTCGTTAAAGCGTCTGCCTTCAGCTCAGGGCGTGATGCCGGCGTTCCGGGATCGAGTCCCACATCGGGCTCCTCCGCTGGGAGCCTGCTTCTTCCTCTCTCACTCACCTGCTTGTGTTCCCTCTCTCGCTGGCTGTCTCTCTGTCACATAAATAAATAAAATCTTTAAAAAAAAAAAAAAAAGTAGTGGTCAAAAAAAAATCCCAAGATGAAAGAGATGAATATATACCTCTAAGAATTTCATTAAATCCCAAGTAGAATAAATTTAGAGACCTGCATTAGGACAAAGAAAGAATCTTGAAAGCAGCAATAGAAAAGCAACTAGTCCTGTGCAAGCTATTCTTAATAAAATTATCAGCATATTTCTCATCAGAAACTTTGGAGGTCAGAAGACAGTGGGTTGATATATTAAAAGTGCTGAAGGAAAAAAAAAATCAACGAAGAATCCTACATCCTGTAAAACTGTCCTTTTTAAAAATAAGACTATGGGCCCTGGGAAACAAACTGAGGGCTTCAGAGGGTAGGGGGGTGGGGAAATGGGATAGACTGGTGATGGGTAGTAAGGAGGGCACGTATTGCATGGTGCACTAGGTGTTATATGTAAGTAATGAATCATGAACTTTACATCAAAAACTAGGGATGTACTGTATGGTGACTAACATAATATAATAAAAATATTATTAAAAATAAAAATAAAAATAAGTTTACAAGAGACAACGTAGAACATGATATATTCATAAAAGTTTCATTATAGCAGGAAAATATGACAATTATAAATGTCTACACACTCAATAACAGACCATCAAAATATGAAGGAAGAATGGACAGAATTCAAGGGAAAGACAGATAGTTCAACAACAGTTGTAGGCTTCAGTATCCCACTGTCAATAATAAATAGGTCAACCAGACATTAGATAAATAAGAAAACAAAAGACTTGAACAACACAATGAACCAACCAAATCTACAAGATATGTACAGAGTACTCTACCCAACAACAACAGAATACACTCTTCTTAGATACACATGGGACATTCTCTGGGGTAGAGCATATGGTAGTCCACAAAGTAATGGACAAAAAAAAATATATATGGTATATACATGTGATGACATTTTATTAAGCTTTAAAAAAAAACATAGTTCTGATACATGCTATGCCATGGATGGACCTTGAAGGTATTATGCTAAGTGAAATAAGTCAAGCAGAAAAGGACAAGTATTGCATAATTCTACTATATGAGATACCTAGAATAGTAACATTAATAGAGACAGAGAGTAGAGAAGGAAAATTGTATGCCTACAAAAAATTTGATTTCAGTATAGTTTAAAGACTTGAATTACAAAGCAAAACTTGTGAAAAATTTACAAGAAAATCTGGGAAGAGTTTTCTCCACAAGGCATTAAAAACACAAACCATAAAGAAGAAAACATATATTTAAACACTTTAAAAGCAAAACAAAACAATCCCTGTTCATTAAAACTTTATGTTCATCATAAAGAAATGAAAAGACAAGCCACAAACTGTCAGAAGACATTTTTAACACATAGAACAAAGAATTAGAATCTAGAATACATTAAGACCCAATTATTTTAAAGATTTATTTACTTATTAGAGAGAGAGAGAAGGAAAGGAGAGGTCGAGGGGGAGGGAGAGTCTTTTCTTTTTTTTTTTAATGATTTTTTATTATATTATGTTAGTCACCATACAGTACATCCCCGGTTTCCGATGTAAGGCTCGATGATTCATTAGTTGTGTATAACACCCAGTGCACCATGCAATACGTGCCCTCCTTACTACCCATCACCGGTCTATCCCATTCCCCCACCCCCCTCCCCTCTGAAGTCCTCAGTTTGTTTCTCATAGTCCATAGTCTCTCATGTGAGGGGGAGGGAGAGTCTTAAGCAGACTCCATGCTCAGCACGGAGCCTGATGCAAAGACCAATTTAAAAATTTTATTTTATTTATTTATTTGACAGAAAGAGAGAGCACAAGCAGTGGGAGCAGCAGGCAGAGGGAGAGGGAGAAGCATGCTCTCTGCTGAGCAGGGAGGCAGATGTGGGTCTAGATCCTATGGCCCTGGGATCATGACCTCAGTCCAAGTCAGACGCTTAATGGACTAAGCCACTCAGGCACCCCTAGACCCAATTATTTTAAAGAAAAATCCTTAACAAGCCAATAAAATGATGGACAAAAAGACATGAGCAAAGCATTTCCTAGAGTAAACATGAAAGATCAGGATATATATAAAAAGTGCTCAAACTTATTAGTAAGCAAGAAAATATAAATTAAAACAAAATCTGGTCATATTTAGCACCTATTAGATTGGTGAATAAAAAAAATAAAGAATCCTAATTTTTGGTAAACATATGAAGCAAAAGTCACTCTTATCTATTGCTGGTAGATGTTAGCACAATGCCTTTGGAAAACAATTGGCATTATCTTGGAAGGTTGAAGGTATGTACATATTATTACCAAGCAATTTTATGCTTACTAGAAAACTTTTCTTCTGCAGAAAATCTCATGTATTTGCATTAGGTGATATGCAACCCCCCCAAAAAACAAAAAAACAAAAAACCAAAAACTAAAAAATGGTTACTAGCAGGTTTTGAGATAGCAAAAATCTGGAAATGATTCAAATGCCCATGTATAAACGGTATGCTCATATAATGAACTACTACACAGCAGAGAAAATGAATGGACTACAGCTTTGTGCATTAGCAGAACAAATCTCAAACACTTGCTGCTGGTTGGAAAGCGCAAGTCACAGAGAAACAAGCCATGTATAGAAAATTCTCAAGTGCTTAATACTTAACAATATATTACTTAGGGAAACTTACATATGTTTCCCAACTTCAATGAAAGTAAAGGGAATCATAAACATAAACTTTGGGAAAAGGATAGGTATGTGATTGGAACAAGACATCAAAGGAGCTGGGTGGAAATTAATACAATAATTTTATTTTTTATAACTTAAGCTTGTCGTATTCTTTTACACATAGGAAATCTTTCATAATAGTAATAATAATAATTATTATAAAAGAATCTAGCTCAAGGTACAAACTTCTGGCATTAGTCAGAGATAATACAGATTTCTTGAGCAGCTACTCCATTCCAGACACTGTGTTAATCACTACATTTTAAGGGTGAGAGATGAGTTCAACTGACTTTTTAATGGCCCTAGAATCTTCTTCTGCAGATAGGTAGATACTTATGTCAGCCCCAGTAGACATCCGAAAGCTGGAGTCATTGCAATGTCTTGCCCTGCCTGAGGGCTTTGGGTGAGGAGCTCCTCCACCAGAAATGTTTCATGCTAACCAGTCTTAAATATTTCCTTAGAAATTGTCTCTTTCAGAATTAGTGCCATCACTTGTTTAGGTCAGATAATTAAGAAACATGAATTGGGGGGACGAGGGAGAGGATGAAGGTCTTTTCAAATCTCTGCACTTACATATACCTACTTGGGCATCGGAATGTGGAATGAGCTCATTCTCACTATTTATTTGGTATTGAGTGATACAAACTTATTTCTGCATAATTAAGAAGAGAAAAAGTATTCCTAAGGTTGTGACTGTTAAATGACAAGACTGTGCTCTTGCAACATCATTAAAAACCTCAATTAGTTTCCAACAACAGTTGGAATGTTTGCAAGTGATGGGTTAGATCTATGTTGCTCCCGCTTAAAGGTGGGGTTGAGCAAGCTGAGGCAGGGGCTTTGCTATTAAACACTTGCCAATTCTGAAAAAAAATGCACAGATAAATTTTCTCAATTGGTGGTTAATTTTCCATAATGTTTCTTAAGTTTTGCTTATCT
Source organism: Ursus arctos (assembly GCF_023065955.2). Classification (NCBI taxonomy): domain Eukaryota; kingdom Metazoa; phylum Chordata; class Mammalia; order Carnivora; family Ursidae; genus Ursus; species Ursus arctos. The sequence continues at coordinate 804,679 of NC_079874.1, forward strand.
GCCTTCCTCTGTCTTATCCATATTAGTATTTAGAGTAAAGTGATATCTGGTTAAGTTCCAGTTAGATACTTGGTTTTCAGTAGTTTCTAGATTTCCTAAAATAAGAGAAGTATAGAAAAAAAGGAAGAGCTGTTTTCAGAACCCTACTTACAAGGCCCACCCACAGCAAATGCATGGAGTAGGCTCCCTTAGCACAGAGCTCAGCACTCGACCACCCAGGCAGAGTCACTAACATTCCTTGACAAAAAGCTTATCTTTGAAGGAAGGAGCAATGTTTCATTTGTCTTTATATTCCAGACTCCTAAAACAGGGCTTGTACCCAAGGAAGCAACCTGGGGCTCACCATCACAATGAATGAATGGCTGGATTGATAAGCACAGCCAGTATAGGCACCACAGTGCTAACGGAGAGCAAGCACCCATAGCGTGCACACCACAGTGTTGATGGAGGACGCAGAACTCCCACTGTGGACACCACCGTACTGATGGAGGGCAGAGAATCCCAGGTGGACTCAGCAATGCTGACGATAGGCACAGAGGGCCTTGAGTAGGTTATATAGGCCAACGAGACTATGAGTGTGCAAAAAGCAGGTGGGATCCTTTTCAGGAGGGAACATTTATTAAACGTCTACAATGTGGTAGGACTGTGCTATGTTCTGTACATTTTTTTTTCATTTAATTCTCTGGATTAAGTATTTTTGTACTCAATTTATAGATAAGAATATTGAAGCATAGTGAATTGAAGACAATTTCCTGATGCCTCTGAGCTAGATTTGTCCAGTGCGAAAGCCTGTGATTTTTCTATTAAACCACATGGCACCATTTTAAAGCTGGTTGGTGTATCTTTTGGATTTGGTCAACAGAGAGCATATGGACAATTCTGGTTTTGAACATTTCTTTGCCAACAATATCATTTGGCTTATTTTTTTTCTACTGCAGATCAGGTGGATAATGATCTTATTTTTTCATTTTATTTCCCCAGAAAGATATGTGACAGTAGATAAGATTTAGTGAGAGTGGAAAGGAGAAAAACAACCCACCTTTTCCCCTCTTGGCTTTGTTTTTCTGTGTTCTAAGTAACCTGGCATCAGAGGGTGGCTTTGATAGTCTGCATCGCTGGACACAGTCCTCTTGGGCTGGCTCACAGAGGCTAACTCAGGCTATGAGGAGAGGAAGGGCAGAGAGAGCTGCCCATAAACTTCCTAGAAATCATGAGAAGTAGATATTTGTCCGATATACTTGCTGCCTAGGAATGTGAACCCTCTTGTGTAGGTCTTATAAGTAGTCTCACTGGTGATGTCTCTTCAGGATCCTCATGTGCTCTGCCTGTAGTAGAAACTAAGAATTAATCAGAAAGAAAGCATGTGGGTATTGGGAATCCCTAAGAGAGAAGGGGAGAGGTTGTGTTGTGTGGTAGGTCTGTCCAGGAGCTTTGGGAAATGCAGAGGAAGCTGTGCGAGGAGGGTGCTGGACATGGAAGGGGGTTCATGGGGCCACACAAGCATGCAGGAGGCATGGTCCTGAATTTGGGTGATAGAACTGAAAGGCAATGAATTTTGTTTTAACGTCATTTTTGTATGTGATTCTACTTTTCTTCATACTTTTCTGTATTTCCAAAAGTAAAGTAATGAATATTCATTCATTTTATAATAAAACAGCAAAAAAAGAACATAACTGTTGTATGGAGGACAAAGCAAAATCTCTTAGCACATACATGATTCGTAACAAAGCAATGTGAATTTGCAACCACAGTATTGAAAGTGTGGGGTGGGAAATACTGGTGTGTGCTTAGCAAGCAAGGAAGGTCCTGCAAATGCCACAGGGCCTCATTGTTAAAATGCAAATATAAAGTATATAAGGTGTCCTTGATAGCCAATTATCTTGGGGAATTTTAGGAGCCAGACCCAGCATTGGAAATTATGATAACTTTTCTTAGGTTCAGGCTCTGTGCAGAAGAGAGGTCATAGACAATCTGCACAAACCTGTGTTTAGAGGAAGCTTTAACACAGACCTTGAACACTAAGCTATAAGAAAACCATGATGTGATTTAAGGAAAATAAGAGTCAGGGGAAAGACTTTGTCTAGATTCACTACATTTAGTGCCATTAAAACATAGAATCATTTTTTCTTTTTTAAGTTTACATGTTCCTAAGAATCCTGATTCAGTTTAGTAGATGGAAAAAAGCCACTTGTCAATGCTTAGCTGACATTGAATTCATTTCCTTCCCCCTCTCCATTGTTCAAATTCATGATCAGAAATAGTTTTCCCATAAGGCATAGCACTAACATTTCTGCCATGCTGCCAGAGCACACAGATGTTTATTCAGTACCATCATTATAGCATTACTTCCTTCCTAAGAATATTTCCAGGCTCAGGGTCCCCATAGCCAAAGCACTGCATGACTGACTGCTGCTTTGATAAAGAGCAGGTAATGTCTCCCCAAATGATGAGTCCTGCCTGTCTGGGGAGCAGAGATGCCTAGAGACTAGGCAGCCAAATGGTGAGAACATTGAGCCCACTCCCTTTGAGCAGCAATTGGTTCTGTGTGTTCTTTCAGTGTGGATCTCTCTGCTCTTACTCTACCATCCCTCGTGAGTTCCTGAGCACAACATGGTGTCACGCCAGCCTTCTGGCTTCTGACCAGCTGCTCTGTCCCTCAAATACCCTACTCCACCTGATCCCACTAATGGAATACATTTTCTTTTTCCTTCAAAGTTGAGCTTGCTGGCATCATCTCCCCTGGCTCAGGTGCCTCTCCTGTCTGCTCACATAGGCCCTGTGCTCCCCTATCTTAATTCTGGTTCCTTGTCTATTTGTTCCCTTCTGCCACCCTCACCTCACTGCACTGTGGCTCTCTGTGTATCCCAGTTGAATGGGTAGCTTCTGAGCCTTTGGATGTCAAAATCCTGCTCTGGTTCACATACCCCCAGCTACTGTTGTCAGGGCCCCTGACCTTGAGTGCACACGGTCTAAGTTTAAGCCAGTCATGAACTTCTGGAATTTGCTCCCACCAGCAGTCCCTTGGTTACAATGGAAGCACCCAAGCTGAAAGCCTGGGCATGGATCTGACTCCTTGTCTCCCATTTCCTCCACAAGCCACCAAGACTAAGAGGCACACTCCCACCCTGCCTCCAGACATCTCCAGAATCTGTGCCTGGCTATCTACTCTGCTGCCCACTCTTGTTCGGGTCACCCTTCAACTCTCTGTCTGGATGAATGAGAGCCCTCATTTCTGTCACTGCCTCTCCCATTCCCTCCTCTATACTGGAACCAGAACCAGCACCTTATATCTCCGGGCCCTTGGAGTTCCTTCCCTTCTGGTGCACATCTCTGCCCCCTGCAGGACAGGCAGCCAAGGGTTTCTGCCATCAGGAGGTAAGCACTGTTCCTGGGGAACAGATGGGGTGCTCCGTGGGGTTATGTGGGCCTTATAGGGATGACTCTGCCATGGTATGCCAGTGATCTCACACTATCCACATAGACCATGTAGCCAAAGTCTTAAACCACAGATTCTTAGAGTCTTGGTAGGATGCCCTGTGGCCTGGGAACACAGAAGGAAGGAGACCCATGAGTGACTGCTTGGAGATCATCTCACACTCATATTCCTGCCCCCAGCAGGCTGTCATAGGACTTCTTATGACCTCCCAGATTCTGATCCCCACTCCCTCAGGGTGTAACTGCAGACTTAGCTGCAGCCTAATGGGCTCCTCAGTGGGGTATCTCCATTCACTCTCAGCCATCCACCCCTTCCATTACAGTGTGAGGGAGAAGAACATGGGGAACTGACATCTGCCTTGTGCTGTCCGTGTCAGTAAACTGAATCTAAAAGCATTCTACTGTACCTTCACCAGCTGGATGAGCCAGGACTTGGACCTCATCTGTATGCTTGACAGACCTCTGTCTGTGGGGGAGTGACCTCTTCCTTTTATCCAGTCAGATGGATGCCCCAGCATACCTGACTGCGGGGAGGAGTGTGGTCTGGGGGAGTCCACTCCAGGCACATTCTCTTTTCTAGGCTGTGATGACTAATGATCTATTGAGTCCCAAACACAGGCTCTCCCTAAGTTCCTGGGTACCTGGTAGAGTGGGGAGGCCATGGGTACAGTAAGCAAAGCACCCTCCTTACCAAGATCAGAAAGAGAAGGAAGAGACCTAACATCTTGTCAGAAGGTTGAAAGTTGAAGATGGGCTGTTATGCGTTGGTGGGCACTGTTCTGACCACTGATTCTTCCCCAAATGAATGCAGGCCTTGCGATCATGTGGGGACACTTCAAGGTGGTCTTACATTGTAACTGTTGGGTACTGTTGACCCTAACTGCAGTTCATAGGATACCTGTTGGGTTACTTCTACTATGCCTGATGGAGAGAGTTGGACCCTTGTAGATGTGGAAGCATCTGGTAGAAATCTAACACAGATCTGTGGACATACCACTGTCCTGGTTGATGGGCAGCACTTAGGATGGTGGTGTGACAATATCCATAAGGCCAAGCAGTGCTGTGGGAGGTGGTCATGGGCCCCACTGCGGGCAGAACCAGCACTGCTTCACTGAGCACAGTGTAGCATGGGCAACCCAAGGGCTAGGTTTTTTTTGATGTTGGACGCTGAAGGCAGTGATAATATGTTAATCAAGTCACTCCTCAGCAAGGAAAGGGGTAATTCCCTGGATATATTTATAAAACACTGATGCCTTGATCCTATGCCCAAACTTCTGATTCAGTGAGTCTGTGATATGGTCTGGACATCTGAATTTTTAGAGCTCTCTCCCTCCAGATGACTCCACTGGCTGCCAAGGCTGAGAATCCCTGCCTCCAGAGCCCCCAGCCCATTGGGGTTGGACCTTATCAGTCCTCTGTCTCAGGTGCTTTGCTCTCTTGGAGGCCAGTTGCCTTTATCTTCCATCATTTCTAGTAAAATCTGGCTCATCTTCTAAGACCCACTTCCTCTGAGAAGTCTTCTTTTGACCACTTGGCCCATTTGGTTGTTTTATTGTGGATGTGGTTGGTGTTTTCTGCAAAGTAGCCCCCTGTGTCTGACATGAGCCTTTTAGTACAAGGCAAAGGACCAAAAATAAATGCTTGAGAGTTGATGACTTGGCTGGAACTTGTGCTGAGGCTTAAAATGAAATATACTAAGTCTTCACCAACATTTCTAGAATATTAACACTCTTGGACGGAATTCCAGCTGTATATAGTTTTCCTTATAAACATTTATACAGAGTTCCTCTGATTAAAGGGCATAATTTGCTAACTTATTTGTCCTTTCTAATGAAAAACTAGCAGGCGTTTTATGGCACTAAATAAAATATACATTTTTGTTAGGGGTATTCTTGGTTGTGTGTAACTGTTAGATTAAATTCTACAGTGGAGCTATTGTAATAGCTCAAGGATTTTTCTGGGTTCATTATTTCCATGGCATTCATTTTTCTCATTATTTCAACATCTATTAACCTTATTATTAATAATTATCATTAGTGTAACAATTTACTGATCACTTACTATAGGGTATATTTATTTTTCTTTTAAGTTTAACAACAAACATTAAGAAGAAATTCTTACTTCCATTTTACCAGTGGAGATACTTAGGCTCAGAAAATTTAAGTTAACATTACTCAAGATCACAGAGTCAGAAAATGAGGTTTGAACCCAATGGTTGATTCCAGGGCTTTCTCTCTTTTTACCAACATTTTTTGCCTCTGAATTTTTATTAATATTGATAGTAAGTAAGATTTATTGCTAGATATATAGCACTATGCTAGGTTCTAAAGACCATATGAGAAAGAAACCAAATATGCTATAAAGTTTATGTGGAGAATTAGTTGGATAATCACACCCCAACACAGAAAATGTAGAGCAGAGAAAAATACAAGAGGGTATTAGTAATAATTTTGGGGTGACATGTTTAAAGTGATTTTTATTTTCTTCTCTGTTTTTCTGCTTTAAAAAGCAGAAACATCTCAGAAACAATATAATTTGTTACAAAAATCTAATTAGAGAAGAAGTGGCCATGGAAGAGTTAAATGGTTCTATGAGGCAGGATGCACTTGTCACTGCATGTGTTGTATACCATCAATGTTTTCAGAAATCAAAGGTAAGGCTGTAGGGCTGGAAAGTCCAACATATATTCGTGGAGGTGGTTGGGCTTTGAAGAACTGATGGGCTTTTGGAAGGCAGAGGGGGTCGATGAGGAGAGCAACTGGTCAAAAACCTTGGAAAGTGTGGACAGGCTATTTCAGGTGAGTAACGAGGAGGACTCCTCTGCCTGTGATGGGTGGAGGAAAGGTCTCATCTACTCAGTGTCTTGTAGCATCTGAATTTGCCATGTGTGTTCTTACTAAACTTGGTTGTTCTCAGGCTACCAGGAGCAGAAATGTGCCCAGTTTCCTCAGATGGTGGGGTTTATCCAAAGAATGGAACCTAGGGACACAAAGATGCACAGGAAGGACCAGGCTTTAACCTGCCATTTGAAACACTAGCTCTCAACTAGTATTTCTGGCATTACTCCTTTCTTGTAATAGTGTCTTTGTCAGCGTTAGCATAGTCTTCTTTGCATTTATGGGGAAGCCTCAATTGCCACCTTTTTTCAGAATAAGCACTTCTGTATGTCGGGAATGAAGTACTAAAATGTACCCTTTTTAACAAATGAAGAAAGTGAACTGAGCTATGGAGAAACAGATATCTTGTCTGAATTTGTATAATAATCAACACTTGAAATAAGGTCTGGCTGGCTCCAGAGTCCTTGCTTCTCTCATGATCTCTCTGAACCTCTCAGAGAGACAGCCCTGAAGCAACACCCCTTAATTTCCTAGAGTCTTGAGACAGGGAACTCCTTGTCTCTGTCTTAGACAGGTGTGGGGCTCACCTGTGGGTCCCCTAAGCTCTTCACAGTTTTGTGGTGCCTGACATGAAGCTCACCACTTCCCTCAGGTAGTATGAAAGAGAAAGGAGCGGAATATTTCCTCTTTCCTTTGATGAGAGATCCTAAGACCTCATTTGCCTTCTAATAGGCAATTTGGCTGTCAGGCCCTGCTCCTTTCTTCCCTATCTTGTTCTTTAGGACTTTGAGACTCTTTTTCAACCTGAATGATCTCCTTGGACTTGATAATTTTCTGATCCTGATATCTTGAGCCTATCTTCTCCCATCTACTTATACCAGAAACTCTTTCCTGTTCCTGGGGCTATTGGGGATAGTGAGCACTGATCAATTACTATGTGTGTTTCTGGATATCTTTGGAAAGATCAGATTCACAGAGGAGCAAGGTTGGCAGTGAAGAAATGGTGCTTTCTGCTAGTTTTGAGGTGGCCATTGGACATGGTTGGTAGGAAAGTGATGAAACAAGCCTGGAGCTGAAGGCAGGTGGATTATATGGTCATGCTCCCAGGTTGTCCCAGAGCTTCTGGGTTTGGGAATAGCTTACCACTAAGCCTAACATTTCCCAATACTGATAATTAGTGATATTCTGAGGAGACAGGAAAGGACAGGGTCAATCTTCCTGTTCATGAGTGATTTGTAGATACCATTCTACTTTCATATTAATTCTAGAATTCTAGTAAGAAGTAGTATATGTAGTGCATGGAATAAGAGTAGAGATAATAAATACATCAAAGGTGATGGGAGGGCCTAACAGGAATATTAGTTCAGAGTTCTTACTTCTGAAAGTAATTCTTCTGGGAGGGTAGATTTTCTAGGCGGATGACTGTTAAAATTCATACTGTGCATCATGAAGGTTACTGTGTAGAGGAATAATTATCTACTGAATGACTGAATTAATAAATAAGTGAATAAGAAGTTAAAAACCTAGAGGAAATATTGATTTAGTGGCATGACTCTGGAAAAAAGAGGGCAACTATGTGGGGACTGTGTTCATACTTATCATTATTTTCATCATCATCATTATCACTACTAATATAACATATTCATAGTCCTTCACTGTCTTCCAAGGTATCTTTGTGAGAAGATGGAAATAGCATGATTTGGGATCTAGTAGGCCACTTACATCACCACTCTGAACCTCTGGTTTATTTTCTTTTTTTTTAATTTAATTTTTAAAAATTTTTATTATGTTACGTTAATTACCATACAGTACATCCCCAGCTCTTGATGCAATGTTCCATGACTCATTGTTTGTGTATAACACCCAGTGCACCATGCAATACGTGCCCTCCTTAATACTCATCACCGGTCTATCCCATTCCCCCACCCCCTCACTTCTGAAACCCTCAGTTTGTTTCCCAGAGTCCTTGGTCTCTCGTGGTTCATTCCCTCTTCTGTTTACCCCCCTTCATTCTTCCCTTCCTTCTCCTACTGATCTAGACCTCTGGTTTCTTAATGGCAAAAAGAGATCATGTGTGCAGAGGTTTGCAGAAGGCTTGGCACATATAAGTGCTCAATAGATACTTAACCTCAGATACCATTTTGTCATCCTGAAAATCTGCTTTTGCTTCCATTTCAGTATCCTTCCCCAGTAGGCCTTTTTTTTTTTTTTAAATAAATTTGCACTTGACGTTGATGAAGGTAGGAGAACATATTCTCTGAAATCCTTGGTCAAAGCTAGTAACTTTGGTTACTAGCCTTTTTAAAATCATTTTTTGGTAGAAATATTATCTTCAATCTCAATACTATGGTCCAAACTGTTAGGGAAAAATTCAAAGACATCATTTGAAACACAAGGGTTCTTATTTCACAAAACTTCAGAGTTCTAATAAAATGTTAAATCCATTTAAAAGGGCAGCATTAAAAATTTAAGACAAACTCCTTCCTCTTATAATGAATAATGAGCAAAGGGATTTATTCAATTGAATTTGATTCCACTCATCAAGTATTCATTGAACTCTTAAGAGGAAGGAAGAGTCTTGCCCTCTAAGAGCTTCTGGCCACATAGGAGTATGAGGAGGCATTTGGGTTGACAGTTGGAGTTAATTCCAGCATCCTGAAATGGATGGCACCATAATGAACCAGACCTCGCATTTTTCAAGATATCACATGACTATCCTCATAATGTTAGTATTATGGATCATGATTTGAGGTACAGCTTGGTTATCCCATTTTTGAAATCTTCAATAGTCTCTGAATGAATGACTAGTGTCACCATATAGATTTTAAGTAGTAGGAGTACCCACTCCCTGATATTCTGAGTAAACAGAGGAAATGAGAACAAGGCATGTGTGAGGGTCACTTAGGGTGTGAGGGTCATTGTCTTATTCAGTGGACATTTATTGAACACCACTCTTTTCCAGACATTGAGAAATACAGCAGAAGACAAAACAAACCATCACTTTCATGGTGTTTTGGGTTTACTGGAAAAGACACATAATATATAAGTAAAATACATGGTGTTTTTGATATAAAAAACGTCAAGGAGAAAATCAAACATGGTAGGGGATATAGGAAGTGTTTGTGAACACATTACAATTCCAGATAGGGTGAACAGGAAGGTGTTGGAGGCTGGATAATGGTCCCCTAAAATGTTTACCTCTTAATGCCTTAAAACTGTGAGTATGTTACTTTATGTGGCAAAGAGGACCCTGCAAACCTTGAGATGGAGAAGTTATCCTTAATTTTCCAGGTCAGCCCTAATGCCGCCACAAGGGTCCTTTTGTAAGATGGAGGTAAAGAGGACTAATGGGGGAGACGGGAGCAATGTGATGACAGAAGCAGAGGTTAGAGAGATGTGGCCAAGAGCCAAGCAGCCTCAAGAAGCTGGAAAAGCAAGGGATGACTCACGCCTGGAGCCCTGCTGACACCTTGACTTTAGCCCCCATAAGACTTGTTTTGGATTTCTGACCTTTAGAACTGTAAGAGAATACATTTGTGATGCTTTAAGCCACTAAGATTGTGGTGATTTCTTATAATTGGAATAGGAAATATATAAGGAGGTTCACTGAGAAGGTGAGATTTGAGTAAATATCTGAAAAAAATCAATCATGTGAATCATATGCAAAAGGGCTGAAGCAAAACTGTACCTGGTGGGTTGGAGGAACAGCATGGGAGCTAGTAGTGTGAGTAGAAAGAGATGAACTTGATTCTGGTAACATTTGAATAGGTCTATTTGGGTATAATTGACATGCAACAAACTGAACATATGTAAAGTGCACAACTGTATTCATTTTGACTTATGCATACACTAATGAAACCATCACTGTAGTCAAGAGAGTGAAGATATCCATTACCCTCAAAAGGTTCTCTCTACTTAATTATAATACCTCTATCCCTGGATTCAGCCCCCTCTACAGGCAAGTGGTTACCTGTTTTCTGTCACTATTGATTAATTTCATCTTTACAGTTTTAATAAAAGGAAGATTATGCCATATATTCTCTTTTGATCTGGCTTCTTTCTCTCAAAATAGTTATTTTGAAATATATCCATATTATTGCATGTATCATTCATTCCTGCTTATTGCCAATTAATATTTCGCCATATGAAAATATCTTGATTTGTTTATCTAGTCACCTGTTCATGGACTTTTGGGTTATTACCCATTTTTGTCTATTAAAAATAAAGCTGCTATGAATATTTGTGTATAAAGACATATTCTTTCTTCTTTTCTTGGATAACTACCTAGAAATGGAATAACTGGATCATAAGGTAGGCGTGTGATTTACTATTTAAAAACCAGCAAATTATTTTCCAAAGTGGTAGTAGCAGTCTATAAAAGTACATCAGAATTCCAAGTGCTTCACATATTTTGATTTTATTTTTTATTGTGGGAAAATACACACAAACCAAAGTGTACCATTTTAACTATTTTTAAGTGTGCATTTCAGTGATGTATTTGTCTGCTTGGGCTACTGTAACAGAATACCATAGACTGGGTGTCTTAAACAACTGACATTTATTTTTCACAGTTCTGGACACTGGGAAGTCCAAGATCAGGGTGCCAGCCACTCCAGTTCCCCAAAGAGAGCTCTTCCTGGTTTGCAGCCACCTTCATGCAGCGTCCTCACATGGCAGAGGGAGAGAAAGAAAGAGTGAGGGAGCTCTAGTCTATCCTCTTCTTGTAAGGACACTACCTCCATCAAGGGACCTCCATCATCATGACCTCATTTAAACCTAATTATGAATTACCTCCCAAATCCATCACACTGGGGGTTAGGGTTCTAATATATGAATTTTGGAGGACACAGCTCATTCCATAGTAAGTGGCATTAAGTATATTCACACTTTTGTACAATTAGAGCCACTATCCATCACCACAACATTTTCATCTTCCCACACTGAAATCTGTACAAATTAAACACTAACTTTTTCTTCCCTCCCTCTCACCCTTGGCAAACACCATTATATATTCTAAGAATTAGACTACTCTAGATACTTCATCTAAGTGGAATCATATTGTATGTATATTGTCTTTTTGTGACTGGTTTATTTCACTTAGCTTTTTTTTTTTTTTTTTAAGATTTTATTTATTTATTTTACAGAGAGAGAGAAAGAGAACAGGCTAGGGGAGTGACAGGCAAGAGAGAGGGAGAAACAGGCTCCCTGCTGAGAAGGGAGCCTGATGTGGGACTCGATTCCAGGACCCTGGGATCATGACCTGAGCTGAATGCAGACACTTTGCAAGCATTTTCTCCCATCCTTTGGGTTGCTTTTTCTGTGTGTTGATAGTGTCCTTCAACACACAAAGTTAATTTTGAGGAAATCAATTTATTGATTTTTTTTCTTTCAGTTGCCTGTGCTTATGGTGTCATATGCAAGATATCATTGTCAAATCCAAGGTCATGAAGCTTTCTCTCTATGTTTGCTTTTAAGATTTTCATAGTTTTTAACTCACATATTTAGGTCTTTGATACATTTTGATTGACCTTCATTATTTTGCATGTGAATATCCAGTTTTCTCAGCACCATCTGTTGAAAGACTTTCCTTTCCTCTTTGAATCTTTTTGGACTCTCTATGGTTAAAGATCTTTTAACTGTCTAGGTGTGAGTTTATTCCTGGGGTCTCTATTCTATTCCATTTGCCTGTCTTTATGCCAATACCACATTGTTTTGATTAATGTAGCTTCGTAGTCAGTTTTGAAATCAAGAAGTATGAGACCTTTAATATTTTTTTTCAAGATTGTTTTGTCTATTCAGGCTTCCTTGTGATTCCATATGAATTTCACAATGGGTTTTTCTCTTTCTTCAAACAATGTCATTGTTCACTGTTGGTGAGAATGCAAATTTATGCAGGCACTGTGGAGTACAGTATGGAGATTTCTTAAAAAATTAAAAGTAGAATTATCATATGAACTGGCAATTCCACTACTGCCTAATTGCCCAAAGAAGATGAAAAGTTGAAAAGATACATGAACTGCTATGTTTATTTCACCATCATTTACAATAGCCAAAATATGGAAGCAACCCATGTGTATCCATAAATGAATAGACAAAGAAGATGTGTATATATGTGTGTCTGTGTGTGTGTGTGATGGAATATTACTCAGCTATAAAAAATGAGATCTTGCCATTGCAATAACATGGAAGAACCCAAGGGAATATTGCTAAGTGAAATAAGTCAGAGGAAGACAAATATCATATGATTTTACTCCTATGTGGGACTTAAGAAGCAAAGTAAATGAACCAAGAAAATAAGAGACAAAAAAATCCAGACTCAAATATAGAGAACAAACTCATGGTTTCCAAAGGAGAGGTGGGTGGGAGGATGGGTGAAATAGATCAAGGGGATTAAGAGCACACTTATCATGGTGAGCACTGAGTAATGTATATAATTCTTGAAACATTATGTTCTACACTTGAAACCAATATAAAACATATAAAACTGTAAGTTAATTATATTTTAATAAAATGTCTTTGGGATTTTGATAGTGATTGCATAGTTATAATAGTAAATGCTATTACTTTGGGTAGTAGTGACATCTTAACAATATTAAATAATATAATCCATGAACATATGACATCTTTCCACTTATTTATGTCTTTAATTCCTTTCAGCAATATTTTATAATATTCACTGTACAAATATTTCACCTCCTTGGTTAAGTTTATTTCTAAGTATTTTATTCTTTTTGATGCTATTGTAAATGGAATTGTTTTCTTTTCTTTTTTTATTTAGAGAGCGAGAGAGAATCTTAAGCAGGCTGTTCCATACCCAGCCCAACATTTGACTTGATCTCACAACCCTGAGATCATAACCAGAGCTGAAATCGAGAGTTAGATGCTTAACTGACTGAGCCACCCAGGTGCCCCAATGTAATGTTTTCTTAATTTCCTTTTCAGATTATTGATTGTTAGTGTATAGAAACACCACTAATTTCTCATTTGATCTTGTCTCCTGAACTTTGCTGAACTCATTTATTAGTTCCTATAGTTTTTTTTTTTTTAAGGTATCTTTAGGGTTTTTTACATGTAAGACCATGTCATGTGTGAGCAGACATACTTTCCTTCTTTCTTTCCAATTTGGATGCCTTTCTTTTTCTTTCTCTCTCTCTCTCTTTTTTTTCTTTTTTTGGACTAATTGTTCTGGCTTGAACTTCCAACACTGCATTGAATAAAAGTGGCAAAAGTGGACATCTTTGTCTTGTTCCTGATTTTAGGGGAAAAGCATTCAGTCTTTAATTACTTAATATGATGTTGGTTGTGGGTTTTTCATGTATGGCCTGTAATATGCTGTATAAGTTTTCTTCTACTGCTATCTTGCTATATATTTTTATCATGAATGGTATTAAATACTGTTAATTGCTTTCTTGCATCAGTTGAGGTAATCATGTGGTTTTCCCTCTTTATTCTATTAAATGTTTTATTATATCAATTGATTTTCATATGTTGAACTATCCTTGAATAAATTCCCCTTGGCCATAATATAAAATCGTTTAATAGTCTCCATATTCTTTAACATTTTTAGCCATTTCAGTAAATGTGTAGTGGTATCACACTGTGTTTTTAATTTGTATTTTCCTAATGACTTCCTAGGTAAGCATGTTTTTTCATGCTTGTTTGTCATCTTTTATGTTCTTTGGTGAATTATCTGTTAACATTTTTGTCCATTTAAAAATTGAGGTTTTGTCTTTTTGTTGTTGAGTCCTGAGTGTTCTTTATAACTTCTGGATACATGTTCTTTGTTAGTTGTATGCTTTAAAACTGTATGCCTCAGTCTTTAACTTGTCTTCATTCTTAATAGTATATTTAGGAGAGCAAGAGCTGCTAATTTTGATAACAACAATTTATCAATTTGCGATTTTATGAAATATACTTTTGATATCGTATCTAAAAAACAGGCGTTGAGGCGCCTGGGTGACTCAGTTGGTTGAGCATCTGACTCTTGATATCAGCTCATGTCATAATCTGCACTGAGCATGGAGCCTGCTTGGGATTCCCTCTCTCCCTCTCCCCTCCACCCCTGCATTCACGCACACTCTCTCTCTCATTCTCAAAAAAACAAAAACAAAAACAAAACAAAACAGGCCTCTCGTTACGGAATGAGAGAGTCAAGGAAATAAACAGAGCATAAGGAATACAGTCAATGATGTTGTAATAGTGATGTAATGAGACAAATTGTAGCTATGCTTGTGGTGGACACAATGTAATGTATAAATTTGTCAAATCACTAAGCTGTACACCTGAAACTAATGTAACATTGTGTGTCAACTATACTCAAATTTAAAAAAATTAAAATATATGTAAATAGGAAGAACAATTCAAAATAAAATAAAAATTAAAAATATATTTGCTTAGGGGTGCCTGGGTGGCTCAGTCAGTTGTGTGTCTGTCTGACTCTTGGTTTTGGCTCAGGTCATGATCTCAGGGTCCTGGGCTCAAGCCACAGGTTGGGTTCCATGCTCAGTGCAGAGTCTGCTTTTCTCCCTTTTCCTCTGCACCTTCCCCCCCATACTCTCTCTTTCAAATAAATAAATCTTTAAAAACCCACCATATTTGCTTAATGCAAATTCACAAATTTTTTTATGTTCACTTATAGATGCTTTAGTTTTAGGTTTTATTATTTTTTTTCTTATATCATTTTTTATTGAGATGTAATTGACATGTAACATTATATTAGCTCCAATTTAGATCTATATCTCTCCTTGAGTTAGTTTTTGTATATAGTGAGTGACATGGATCAAAGTATTTTATTTTTATTCTTTTGTTTTATTATTATTTTGCATACGGATGCCCAGTTTTTCCAACAATATTTGTTGAAAAGTCTATCTTTTCTTCTACTAAATTTATTTTGCACTTTTGTTAAACATAAGTTGTCCATATGTATGTGGATCTATTTTTGGATTATGTTATCTTCCGTTGATCTACTTGTGTATCTATATGCCAATTATAATCAAAGTAGTATACTATTGGCATAATTTGTAGTGTTGGCCCCTCTCTCATTTCTGATATTGGTAATTTGCTTTTTCTCTCTTTTTCTTGATCAGTCTGAATTGGCTTGCCAACGTCATTGATCTTCTCAATAAAAACTAGCTTTTGGTGTCATTGATTTTTCTCTATTTTTAATATCTTTATTTCATTGTTCTTATCTGGTATTTAACATTTATATTCTTCTGCTTACTTTGTGTGTAATTTCCTCTTTTTCTAATTTTAAAGTAAGCACTGAAGTCATTGATATGGAACCTTGTTGGGTGTCAGATATTTTTTGTATTCCTGTAAATATTTTTGAACATTATTCTGGATGCAGTTATTTGGAAACACTTTATTCATTTCAGGTCTTAATTCTATAACTTGTTAGGTGAGTCAGGAATAGTGCTCCATCTATCACTTACTATTCACCACTACTTAGACAAAACATTCCTGAATAGTCTAAGCAATGGTCCATGAGTCATAAACTTCCACTCCAGCTAGTGGGAATAAGCATAATTGCTAGCTGTATGTGAGTGCTGGGTATTTTTCAGATGTTTTCCCCTCTCTGAGGTTATTTACATGCAGGTGTTGATCAGTATTTTTATGAATGCTTGAAGGGGACCCTATGTAAGTCTATGAACTTCTCTCTGTGAAAACCCCTCTCTTTCGTACACTATCATGCAAACTCCAGCTGCCTTAGTCTCTCTGGGCTCTCAGCTCTATCTTGTCAATTTAGGGAAGCCATTAAGGTCTGCTTGGGTTCCCCTTGCCTGAAAAGTCTTTCAAGCAGTGAATTGAGGGATTCATAGAGTATACTAGTTTGTTCCAATCTCTCAAGGATAACTATCCTTCATTGTCTGATATTGAATTAAAAAATGTTTACTATATCTTGTTTGCTCTTGTTTCAGGTGGAAAGGTAAATCACGTCCTTGTTACTTCATCTTTGGCAGATATGGATGTCATAACGGGCATCTCTGATAGCATTCTTAGTTAACCAAAACAGTCTTCTAATTATATGCTTCCTGCATCCCAAAGAGTGAGCTTAAAGAGTCATATTAATAAGTCATTTGATCCCAAGATATCTCTGTAAGTCAGGCTTTATCCTAGCTCTAACACATTAACTGTATAAGAGTGGGCAAATTATTTCACCTTTATGAGTTCTGTTTTTAATCTACAAAATGGTAATAATAGTAATAATAATAATAATAATAATGTTATTATTTCCACAAAATTGTTGAGTGGACTAAATGAGATAATAAAAGTTGAACACTTAGGTTGTCACTTGATGTGTAGAAAATATTCAACATAGGGAAAGCAAAGTATAGTGATATTTAGTAACTTGCCAAAGATCACACAGCTGTTAAATGTCAGAGTTTGGATGGAAGCCCAGTGAAAGCCCAGTGGAAACCCAGCACTATTTCACCCAGGAATGCTGTGGTGTCTCTTCAGGCAAAACACACGGTGACATTATGGAGGAAGCGATTTCACTTACCTGGCTAAGGTGGCAACTCAGAAAAATGAAGATGTGGTTGTAGCTGTGGGGAGTGGAGGGCAGTAGGAGAGAGTAGAGGAAACAAGTTGGATAGACAATTCCCAGTATGCATACCTCCAGAGCACTAGTATTTAGTGAGCCTGAGTAAAGGATTCTGATACCACAGACCTTGATAAGTTGTGTACTGTATCACAATGAGGTTTCATAGGAACTAACAGCAGAATAAAGACTCTAATAAATCTGTAATAAGGAGAACTTCTTAACTTTATATTTTTAGGGGCACCTGGGTGGTTCAGTTGGTTAAGCATCTGCCTTCAGCTAAGGTCATGATCCCAGCATCCTGGGATCGGGCTCCCTGCTCAGCGGGGAGTCTGCTTCTCCCTCTCCCTCTGTATGCTTGTACTCAATCTCTCTCTCACATAAATAAATAAATCTTAAAAAAATTAAATTTGTTATTATTAATTGATTAAAATAAATTTTGGTATATAACATATACATAATTAATAAATGCGCATTATGAAGTTGGAGGTATAACACACCCATGAAACTATCACCACAATCCATGCCATAAACCTATCCATCACCCCCAAAAGTTTCTTTCCATCCCCTTATGTATTATTATTATTATTATTGTAATTATTATTACTATAAGAACTTTAAGATCTACCCTTTTACCGAATTTTAAAGTATACAATATTATATTGTTAACTCTAGACATGATTGGTAGGTTTTTAGGACTTATTTATCCTGTATAACTGAAACTTTGTACCTTTTGGTTAATGCTGCCCCATTTTCCCTCTGTTTGGCTCCTGCCAACCACCACCCCACATTCTGCTTCTATAAGTTTGGCTATTTTAGGTTCATCATATAAATGGTATCATGTAGAATTTGTCCTTTTGTGTCTGACTTATTTCGCTTAGTGTAACATCCTCCAGGTTCACTCATGTTACAAATGGCAAGAGTTCCTTCTTTGTAAAGGCTGAGTAATATTCTGTTGCATGTATATGCCACATTTTCTTTATCTAGTCATCTTTTGATGCACATCTAGGTTGTTTCCATGTCTTGGCTATTATAAATAATGCTCCAATAACCTGAGTGTGCAAATATCCCTCAAGATTCTGATTTCAAATCCTTTGGATACATACCTAGAAATGGGGTGCCAGATCATATGATATTTCTATTTTTAGTTTTCTTGAGGAAACTCTATACTGTTTTCCATAATGGTTGTACCAATTTATATTCCCACTAACAGTGTACAAGACTTCACATTCTTACTAACACTTGTATCTTTTGTTTTCTTGAGAAAAGCCATCCTAAAAGAAGTGAGGGGTTATTTCATTGTGGTTTTGATTTGAATTT
This sequence comes from Ursus arctos, assembly GCF_023065955.2. NCBI lineage: Eukaryota > Metazoa > Chordata > Mammalia > Carnivora > Ursidae > Ursus > Ursus arctos. Next base: position 822,811 of record NC_079874.1, read on the forward strand.
CCTTAATGATTGATGTTGTTGAACACCTTTTCATACATCTATTATTAATCATTTGTTTGTCTTCTCTGGTAACATGTATATTCAGATTCTTTGCCCATTTTCAAATTGTTTTTTGTTTTTGTTTTTGTTATTGAGTTGTGGAAGTTCCTTATATATTTTAGATATTAACCCTTTATCAGATACATGGTTTTCAAATATTTTATCCCATTACATTGGTTGCCTTTTTATTTTGTTGATTATTTCCTTTGCTGTGCAGAAGATTTTGGTTTGACATAATCCACTTCTCTATTTTTGCTTTTGTTGCTTGAACTTTTTGTGTCACATCTAAGAAATCATTACCAAAGCCCATTCCTGGAAGATTTTCCTTATGTTTTCTTCCAGGAGTGTTTCACACATCATATTTAGATCTGTAATCCATTTGGAGCTGATTTTGTGTATGGTATGATATAGGATCCAATTTAATTCTTTGCATGTGGGTACCCATTTTCCCAGTACCATTTATTGAAGGAATTATTCACTTCCCACTGTCTGTTCTTAGCACTCTTGTCAAATGCTAGTTGACCATATATGTGTAAGTTTACTTCTGGGTTCTATTCTGTTCTATTGGTCTATATGTCTGTGTTTAATTACTGTATCACACTGGTTTGATTACTGTAGCTTTGTATCTTACTTGAAATTAGGAAGTGTGATGTCTCTAGCTCTGTTTTTCTTGCTCAAAATTGCTTTGGCTATGTGGGGTCTTTTGTGGTTCCATATACATTTTAAGATTGTTTTTCTATTCCTCTTTTTAAATTCTTTATCTAAATTCAGCTTAGTTAACATATACTGTATTATTAGTTTCAGGGGTATAATTTAGTGATTTATCAGTTACATATAACACCCAGAGCTTGTTACATCAAGTGCCCTCCTTAAAGCCCATCACTAATTATCCCTTCCTCCCACCCACCTCTTCTCCAGCAACCTCAGTTTGTTTCTTAGAGTTCAACATCCTTGGGGCGCCTGGGTGGCACAGAGGTTAAGCGTCTGCCTTCGGCTCAGGGCGTGATCCCGGCGTTTTGGGATCGAGCCCCACATCAGGCTCTTCTGCTATGAGCCTGCTTCTTCCTCTCCCACTCCCCTGCTTGTGTTCCCTCTCTCACTGGCTGTCTCTCTCTGTCAAATAAATAAATAAAATCTTTAAAAAAAAAAAGAGTTCAGCATCCTTTATGGTTCGCCTCTCTATTTTCAGTTTATTTTTCCTTTCCTTCCCCTATGTTCATCAGTTTTCTTTCTTAAATTCCACATATGAGTGAAATCATCTGGTATTTGTCTTTCTCTGACTGACTTATTTTGCTTAGCATAATACCCTCTGGCTCCATCCATATCATTGGAAATGGCAAGATTTCATTCTTTTTGATGGCTAATATTCCATTGTATGTATCTATTCTTTATATTTAATTAATTAATATCTATATGTCTTATTTATATTTAATTAATATTAATTAATCCATTCCATTCATCTGCCAATGGACATCCTGGTTCTTTTCATATTTTAGTTATTTTGGACATTGTTGCTATAAACATTGGGGTGCATGTGCCCCTTCAAATCACTATGTTTGTATTCTTTGGATAAATACTAGTAGTGCAATTGCATAGGGTAGCTCTATTTTAACTTTTTGAGGAACTTCCATACTGTTTTCCAGAGTGGTTGCACAAGTTTGCATTCCCACCAAAGGTATAGAGGGTTCCCCTTTTTCCATATCCTTGCCAATATCTGTTGTTTCCTGAATTGTTCATTTTAGATTCTTTTTCTATTTCTGTAGAAAAATAGCATTGGAATTTTTATATGTATTACATTGAATCTATACATCACTTTAGATGGTATGGACATTTTAACAACATTAATTATTCAAATCCATAAACATGGGATGTCTTTCCATTTATTCATGTCTGCTTTTATTCATTGGTGTATGTAAGTCTTTTATTTCCTTAGTTAAGTTTATTCCTAAGTATTTTTTTTTTTTAGTTTACTCCCAAGTATGTTATTCTCTTTAGTATTATTGTAAATGGAATTTTTTTCTTAATTTCCTTTTGGGATATGTTGGTAGTATATAGAAATGCAGCTGGTTTTTGTATGTTGATTGTGTATCTTGCAACTTTGCTGAATTTGTTATTGAAACAGTTTTTGGTGGAGTTTAAATTTGTTTAATGTTAATATTCTATAGAACTGCCCTTTTTAAAGCATGCCTTGGACTGAAAATCTATTTTGAGGCTAAATTTTGCATGGTTTAGTGATGATTGGTATGATGTGATGAGGAAGAGTGAGGAATATATAGTATCTCTCATATTACTTTTTGGATGTCTAAGAATATGATAGGACTTTGACAGTCAGCGAGAAATTACTACTAGGAAAACTATTCTCACATTTACTCCTTCTTTAACATAGCAGCTCCTATTTGACGTCACCGGGGAAGTATGAAAGGACAATCAGCGTGATTCACACCTGTTAATGGTGGAAGAAAATGGGGAGCGAGAGAAGGAAAAATGGGAGAAATAGTTAAAGAGATAGGAGGAGAAGCAGAAGATGATGGAGTCGCACAAACCAATGGAAAAGATAATTTTAAGGAAAAGGGAATTACAAGTTGTGGCAGGCAGAATAATGGCCCTCAAAGATGTCCATGTCCTATTCTCCAGAATCTGCAAATGTGTTACCTTACATGGTGACAGGGACTTTGCAAATGTGATTAAATTAGGGGCTTTGACATGAGGAGATAATGCCCTGAATTATTCAGGTGGATCCGGTGTAATCACAAGGGTCCTTAATCATTGGAGAGGTAGGCAGATGAGGAGGTCAAAATGATGCAATGTGAGGAACATTTGAGTACTTTACTCCCCTGTTGCTGGGTTTGAAAGTGAAAGAAGGGGTCATGAGCCATAGGATGCAGGTAGTCTCTAGAAGCTAAAAGAAACAAAGAAATTAATTCTCTTGTAATACTTCCATAAAGAAGTATCTCTGGTGACACCTTGGTTTTATCCCAGTGAGACCCATGGCAGACTTCTGATCCCCAGAACTGTGAGATAGTAAATTTATGTTGTTTTAAGCCACTAAGTTATGGTCATTTGTTTCAGCAGCAATGGGTAATCAATACACTGGTGGTCTCCAATAAGAAAAAGACTGAAAAAACACTCCTTGCATTTAAACATTACGAAGTAATTGATTACTTTAATTGGAGGAGTGTCACTAAACTTTTGGGGGAAAGAAAGCAGATTTGGGGAACCATAATAGGATTAGGAAGTAGAGATGTAAGTCTTTGGATTAGAAAGAGGGGGAAGACATTGAAGATAGGGCAGTAGTTATAAGGGGACACCAGATCAAGGGGGCAGACTTTGCAGGGGTGGAGACACTTCATCAAATTAAAAGAAAAAGAACAAAATTAGTCTCATTCTTACATGATTTGTGAATTTACTATGCAAATCTGGAGAAAAAGAATCCTGCAATATGAGGGGCACCTGGGTGGTGCAGTCGTTAAGTGTCTGCCTTCGGCTCGGAGCGTGATCCGGGAGTTCTGGGATCAAGTCCCACATAAGGCTCCTCCGCTGGGAGCCTTTTTCTTCCTCTCCCACTCCCCCTGCTTGTGTTCCCTCTCTCGCTGGCTGTCTCTCTCTGTCAAATAAATAAATAAAATCTTTTTTAAAAAATCCTGCAATATGGAATCAGATGTTAAGAAATGAAATATCTCCACTAAAATAGAGCAGAGAGAATGAGAAGAGTGGAATAGCTGAAATCATCCTGCTGGAACAGCTGCTAAACATGGACTCCTCTGGGGTGCCTGTCCTACTCTGTAGCCTAGTTGGGACCTTCCCTATATGCTCTGGATTTACCCTTATCACTGCATTTGCTTCATCACTGCAGAATTAATGACCTGCTTGTGTTTCTGGCTTCCCCACAGGCCTGCACATCCTGGAAGATGGGGCTGTGCAGCAATCACTGTTGTGTTCTTCTGGCCAGCATGATGCCTGGCATGCTGTATAAGTATTCTATGTATTTGTTACATCAGGGACCAAATGGACAAGTGCCCATCATTTTGTCTCTTTTAGCATCTTCCTGCTCTTCCCTGCCAGCCCTGACCTTGCCTGTCCACCCAGCCTTGTTCATGTCTCTCCTGCTCAAAATCCTTTTGCGTAGAGCCCATGTGGTGACTTCAAGTAGGCAAAGACTTATGTGCTAATAGTCAGGTTTCCAGATGGGTGTGGCTGAGTGCATGCTCATTTCTGCAGCCAGCACTAGCAAGTGCAGTGATCCTGGGCTCTGCAGCCTGGGAAGGAGGTAGTGGAAGGAGCAGTGGATCTGAGGCCGGCCGGACCTTCTCAGAATCCCAGCTCTGCCTTTGATCAGGTGTGCAGCTTGGGCAGATTATATGACCATAAGAAACCTCCTCTTCCTCAGCAGATTGGATGTTTCAATAGAAATCTGAGGACTGTGGTAAAGATTAGAAATAATGTATGTTACGATATCCCAGGATTGTACCTGGCAATGGCAGGTACTCAATAAATTAGGGATTCCTGTTGTGTATAGATGGGATGTCTATTAGTTTGAGGCCTTGGAGGCCACAGACTTGCACTCAAATCCTGCGACTCACGGTCTATGTAACCTTTATAACCCTAAGTGTTTTATTTAATCTCACTGTGCCTCAGTTTCCTCAAATGCGAAGTATGTATAACAAAATCTCCCTCATGGTATATGTAATTTGTGAATTTACTACATAATTCTGGAGTAAAAGGAGCTCTGCAGTATTGCAGAGTCTGGCTCCGGATAATTCCTTTCTCCTTCCTTTTCTGTGTTCTGAGGCAGAGTCTTAGAAGGTCATGATCAACACAGCAAACATGCACGTGGAAGTCGCTTCCTTGGTGCATGCTAATATGAAAGTTGTCTCCTGGTTTATCCAGGACATGGTCAACCATGGCCTGTGTGGCACAGGTGTATTTGGGGCCTTACTGCATTTAGCAAGTTAATTGTTCATTAAGAGGAAGGGACATTCACAGAGCTGACCTGACATCCTGATAAAATACCAAATGACTTTCAGTGATTTATGGGCACAGACGTGGCTTCTTGCTGGCTCATGTCAGAATGGGCTGGAGTGATAAGCGCACACTTATCTCTGGGCCTTGATGAATTACAGGGAAGTCTTGTACATAAAGGCAAAAAAGCCGCCCTGTGGAAAGAGGACTGTCACAGAGTGCATTACGAAAGCCCAATCAGCCTCCTTGTGGGAGGACAATTAATGAAATTAAAAGTTAGAATTTTAATTATCATACAAATTAGAAGGAAATTAATCAGCTCATATTTTATGACTTGTCTTGGTGTGGAGCACTGCCGCTTAGGTTTTATGGCAAATCTTTGATTAATTGAGACACAGCGTGGAGGTATAAAATGCAGACTCAAATTGCGTATTAATATCCCCCTTTCCTCCTGTGCTGCCCCAAGGTTAGAAACCGGGTAAAGGAGAGATGATATTTGAAGATGCACACCCATGCATGCAGACACAAGCTTACATTATGGCTTTCTACAAACTGTTTGCCTTTCATACTTTTTCAATGTGGACAAGAATCTTTTGCCCTTCTCTTTTGTGTGGTGTTCTTCAACTTCTGTTTTCTGCCAACCAAACTTTGGTTGGGAGACTCCTGAGCACAGCATCGCATGATCACTGATAAGTTTGGGGATACATAAATGAATAAGACAAGGTCTTATCAAGTGTCACTGCAGAGTCATCGGTCAAGTCTGTACATCCATGTGTCCATCCTCCCAGACCTTCCCAGAGCCCTGGACCAAATTAAACTTTAGCAGTTGAAGGATGATTTTCACAAAGTCAGTTCATTGAATCAATGGCTCCATGTCTGTCAGGTTGAGTCCTTCAAGTTAGAGTGAAAGGCTTCAGAGACAGAAATGGACAGATGACCAGAGCTGCCTGGGACACAGCACACAATGAGACTTGTCACTCTGTTGTTCCATACACAAAGAAGCTACGAGTTTGCAGGTGACTATTTTCAGGAAGGGAGCTGGGGAGAATGTAGATGGGAGGACAGTCTGTAGGAGGCCAGGAATGAGTCTTGAATTAAAGACATCACTGCCTGGACATCTGATACACATATCAGCTGTAATGCGTCTGCCTCTGAGCTACCACCCTTAAACTTGTCCTTTTCACATTCATCTCCATTATGGTAAATAGGATTTCAGTCTTCCCATATACTTAAGGAAGTTTGGAGCGATCTGATCCTTCCACAAGGCTTGTAGGTTCTACTCTAAAAACAAATGCAAGAAGCAGCCACTTCTTACCACTCCCTTCAGACACACTGCTGGGTCACCTGGGCTACTGTGGTGACTTCCTCCCAGTCTGGTTTCTTCTATCCTTGCATACTTTGGTTGATTTGCAATAAATCTGCCAGGATAAACCTTTAAATATGAATCAAATTATGTCACCACACTGTTTAAAATCCTCTGCGGTCTGGGTCTCATTTAGGGTAAAATTCAAAGTCCTCGTGGTGATCTGCAAGGCAATATGGTCTGGCTCTCTCGACCTCTCTGACTTCATGACCCATGTCCTCCTCTACTCACTTCACCTAGCCTTGTGCCATTGGCACTTGCTGTGCTCTCTGTCAGGAATACTCCTCCTTCTGGCTGCCTTGTGACCCAGCTCCCTTACCTCATTTTAGCCTCAGCTCAAATGCTGCCTTCCCAGGGAAGCTTTCTTAACCACTCTGTCCATCAGAGGAGTCTCCCTGACACGGGTATTCTGGTAAATATTTGGTCAACAGCTGGCTCAGGGTTGCATTCAGTTTGTAGTGCTTGTTGACTTCAGTGAGGTGAGTGCTTTTACTATGACCAATTTTAAGTCACCAGAGTAATGACAACTTGCAAAATTCCTGGAAATGCAGCAATTGGCTTTCACAAGCCTTATAGGTAGTTGTAGGATACTCTGCCTATAGTCCTTTTTCTGTTCCATTTTTTCCTTAGTACCAATTCTTGACATATTATGTATTTTATTCATACATCTTATATATTAGTTATCACTCCCATAAGAATATACCTTTCATGGGGGCAGTAATTTTTTAACTATTTTTTGCTGTTTTCCTCAGCTTCTAGTACAGCACCTATCACATAGTACATATTCAATAAAATTTTGTTGAATGGCAGTATTAATGGAAGAATGAGTACCTAGTACTCATTAGACACTGGTAAGTTTGGGGATACATAAATGAATAAGACAAGGTCTTTGATGTCTGTCTAGTGGTGAAGACAAGCTTCTGTAATATAATGAAATAGGGACTAAAATAGAGGTTGTTCCTGGTAGATATAAGAATATAGAACAATCATTGAAATTAGGCTCAAATATGAGTTGATTGATTCTGATGTAAATGGTGGTGTGATTCTATAGCTATTAATAGCATTTGACAAAGGGTCCCTGGAATGTCCAACTTCTAGTATCCTTTCTCTTCATTAAATTCCAGATATATACTCAAGATACTTTGGTGCTTTAGGAATTGTTGAGTGCCTTTCAGGCTTCATACCAGTTGCTAGCTGGAGTGAATCACACAGCTTATTAGATCAAGGGCCACAATGTTCAATTTTACCACCTAGCCAACCCTGGAGGCAGACTTAATAAAAAAAAGTATTAACGCTCCAGAATGATGTAAAGTGGAAGCAAGTTACTTGTACCTGCCTGGGAATTTCCTGTGGCCTTCCATTTGTGTGGTGTTATGGGTGGCAGGGACTTTAGGGAAGGTCACGTCCAGTTGTGTGCCTTTTAAAACACAGTGATCTTATTTACCAGCAAATGTGTTTGCGAAAGACCATGATTTCATTAGGTCAGTGTTTACTTCATTTTGAAGAAAGATGAGGAGGGACGGAAGAGAAGGGTGATGCCTTTTCCTTCCCTTTATGGATCTTTAGTGATTTAATGTGCAATTTATCACAGTGACAGATGTGTTTTAAAATATGGCAGAATGAAGGAAATGAACATTTTCTGGCAATGTTAAGTTACTCTGTTAGACACTACACACATATAGACCAAGAGTTGATAGAATTCCTGAAATCCTTTAATATATGCTCATAACCTATATGGTAATTCGGAACAGAGCATAGGAATTCCTTGGGTGAGGGTTTCTTGCTGTTTATTTATCATGCTGTGTGCATCCAGTACCTTCTATTTGCCCCTCCACATGCATTCTCCTCCTTTTTCCACCCTGCTTACTGCCCTGAGAAGTGACCTACAATGGACTGCATAGACAGGTTCCCCACTGCCACACTTCTGGTTGGGTTGGGCCAGTGTGAAGCCCGAGGGGAAGGCCAGAGGGAGGAAGGAGAGAAAGGGTACCTATTCTTCTTCTGGCTCCCTCTTGCAGAGATGCTGATGCACCCGCCTACCACGAGGCAGAACTGGGTTAGGTGACACACTCAACTAATGTGGAAAGTACCTCTGACTACTTGATGGCTGCTTGTCTTGAAAAGTTTTGTGGGTATTTCCTGAAGACAAGGATGGATGTGCCTTCTTGCAGAGGAGTATGGCATTTTCTGTTTCCAAACTGTGGGTACCATGGGTAGGGACCACCTGAGACCAGCTATGAGGTTTCTTGGTGGACACACCCTATGCCTTTGCAGAGTGTAAATGTATGGGAAGGTCAGAACTTCTCGGGGGCTTTTTATTTTGTTTTTCCATATTTTCTTTTACTTTTTCTGCTCTGCTTCCTCAAGACAGTTTTCTTTACATTTCCCAGGGGTTTGAGGAAGCAGGGTATGGGAACATTTTGTCTTGCAGTTACCATGAAGGCAAAGCCAGGAGGCTTAAAGCTACACCTATGACAGTTTCCAGCTTGAGTGGGTCCTGGGCCATATCTTCTGAAAAAAAACCTTCTGCTTTTAAAAACACCTCCCTTCTCTTTTATCAAGAAGATCTGCAGAAGAACCCCCTTCCCCTTGGGCTGGGGGAGTTTCAAAAAGCAGAGGGCACAGAGCATTCCAGAACAATGATGTCATCTTGGTAATGATGATTTCTTTAGAAGATCCAGGGATACTTGGGTTAAAAGTATTTGGTATTTACCCCAAAGATACAGATGTAGTGAAGAGAAGAGCCATATACACCCCAATGTTCATAGCAGCATTGTCCACTATAGCTAAATCGTGGAAGGAACTGAGATACCCTTCATCAGATGACTGGATTAAGAAGCTGTGGTCCATATATACAATGGAATATTACTCAGCTATCAGAAAGAACGAATTCTCAACCTTTGCTGCAACATGGATGGCACTGGAGGAGATAATGCTAAGTGAAATAAGTCAAGCAGAGAAAGACAATTATCATATGATTTCTCTCATCTATGGAACATAAGAACTGGGAAGATCGGTAGGGGAAGAAAGGGATAAAGAAAGGGGGGGTAATCAGAAGGGGGAATGAAGCATGAGAGACTATGGGCTCTGAGAAACAAACTGAGGGCTTCAGAGGGGAGGGGGGTGGGGGAATGGGATAGGCTGGTGATGGGTACTAAGGAGGGCACGTATTGCATGGTGCACTGGGTGTTATTGCAACTAATGAATCATCGAACTTTGCATCAGAAATCAGGGATGTACTGTATGGTGACTAACATAGTCTAATAAAAAAACATTAAAAAAACAACAAAAAAGTATTTGGTATAGATAAAAATAACAATGAGATAACATCTTCATCTATAAATTAGAAAATGTTTTAAAAAATTCCATTCCAGTGTGACAGGACAGACACTCTCACTTATTAGCATGGAGTGGAACACATTTGGAAAGAATTTGACAACATGAATACAACCTAGGAGATAATTATACCTTTGGGTCTGCAACTTAACTCCTAAGAAATTATAGTAAGTAAAATCTAAAATGATAAAAAATCACTATGAATAAAGTTTTATTTATTCAATAAATATTTATTGAGAGCTACCATGTAGCAGATATCTTTCTAAGTGTTGGGATTGCAGGAGTGAATTAAGAACAAAAATGTCCTGTGCATGGAAGTACCTCTTCAAGTCAGCTATGGGAGTCATTTGAGAAAAAACAAAACAAAAACAAGGAATTAGAAGATAATGTATCATTAAAACATTCTTAAGGTTGTCCGTTTATGGCCAGAATGAATCAAATGCACTGTACCTCATTTTTCACAGTGGTCACAGCAAAACACACTGGACAAAATACAAAACAAATGCCTAAGAGCTCATAACAGCAGACACACTGGGGAGGGGAGACAAAGCACCCAATGTGAAAAATGACTGAAAAGGTAACTGTGAGTTTCCTGTTTTGTTTAGTTTGGTTTTCCTCTGTCAGTGTCAGTGACCCAAGGACAGGTCAAAATGGAAAGTATATAGCAAGTACAATTGGCAAAACTGCATGATTGGTCTATTGCTCAGGACAGAGGATAGGGAAAAACATCCCCGTGAGACAGGAAGTGCAGAGAGAAACCTCGTAGTTTTTCTCTTTTCCCTGGTTTTCTTTTTTTCCTTTCCTGGCTCTGCCCCAAAACCTGTCCAGTCACACTACCATGGTGTTGGCATAGTAACTAAGACCCCAAGAGGAAGATCATCTCGTTGGAAGGAGGAGCTGGGAATAGTGTTTCACAAGGAATGTGTGGGGTATCCCAGATATATATTTTCTCTCTCTTTTACCACTCTGTCCCAAAGGCAGGCACTGTACTGTAGAACAGCACAAGTGGTTAAAAATCTGAAGGAACTCTGTTTTCTTGGCCAGAAGAACCAGGAAAAGTAGCCCCCAGGGGTGGAGAGGACATTGAAGAAGAAGATCAATCTCCAAGTGAACTGCCCCTAAGCTGAGCCTGTGCAGAACACATCCAGATAATCCCAGCAAAGCTTCCAGAATGGAATTACAATAGAAACCAAACCCTAGTCCCAATCCAAATCTTGACAGTGTGTGTGAGGGGTTGATCAAGCAGCACAGAAATGGCTGTGAGAACTGAGCTTAGGTTGGAATTATCACACAGAAGGTCGTATTTGCAATTCATACCCAGTTGGGTTGACTGCTGGCTTGACAAAGAGAAAATCAGTGTTCTTCAGAAAATTTCAACATGACCCAGAGTTGCATAACATGGTATTTAGAACTTTCAGAAAACATCACCAATTCTCAAGGGAAAAATACAACCAACTCTGGAAAATGGTATGGAGATTCCTAAAGAAGTTAAAAATAGAGCTACCCTATGACCCAGCAACTGCACTACTAGTTATTTACCCCAAAGATACAAATGTAATGATCTGAAGGAGCACCTGCACCTCAATGTTTATAACAGCAATGTCCAGAATAGTGAAACTGTTGAAAGAGCTGAGATGTCCATTGACAGATGAATGGATAAAGAAGATGTGGTATAATATGCAATGGAATATTACTCAGCCATCAGAAAGGATGAATACTTACCATTTACACCGAGGTATATGAAACTGGAGGGTATTATGTTGAGCAAAATAAGACAATTAGAGAAAGTTGATTATCATATTGTTTCACTCATATGTGGAATATAAGGAACAGGGCAGAGGACCATTAGAGAAGGGAGGGAAAACTGAATGGAAAGTCATCAGAGAGAGAAAAACCATGAGAGACTAACTATAAGAAGCAAACTGAGGGTTGCTGGAGGGGAGGTGGGTGAGGGGAAGGGATAGTTGGATGATGGGGATTAAGGATGGCACTCAATGTGATGCTTGGTGTTATATGCAACTGATGAACAAATTCAACCTCTGAAACTAATTTAAAAAACTTGAGAAAATCAAAATAAATATTCACTGTATGAAACAATGTATTTTTAGAGTTTCAAAATCAAACTAGTTCTAAAACTCCTAACCATAATATAATTTGTGGGGGAGCTAGAAGGTCACAAGTGATGATAATTCTTAATTCCTTAAATTGGGAAGAAATTAAGGATACCACTAAAGTATAAGTATACGTATTTCAATTTCATGAGTTACATATAAAACGGTAGAGTTTATAAATAATAAATCACAAAGAATAAAAGATACAATGAGTGAAAATAGCCAAATCAATATAAAGATAGTGAGAATCAAGAAAAAGGAAGAAAAGAAAGGAAATATGAAATGGGACATGAGAAAACATAAAATACCATGCAGAAGAGAGGGCTCACTTAGCTAATACCTTCAGGAAGGATTTTTTGAGAAGAGGATATTTGAACTGGGATGAGACACAGACAAGGAGAAGCAGCCAGCACGAAGAATAACATTCTGAGAGAGAGAAAGAGTCTGACCTTGATGCCACAGTCGGGGCAAAGGATCTAGACCACAGGAGCAGAAGTTGGAAAGGTGGAGGGAGCCAGTCGTGTTAAGAACATGATAGAGGGATTAGCTTTTACTCCAAGTGTGTGGGAAACATCCATGGGTTTTAAACAGAACAGTGATATGGTCTGATTTTGATTTTAATTTTTATAATAATATTTTTTATTATATTATCTTAGTCACCATACAGTACATCCTTAGGTTTTGATGTAATGTTCCATGATTCATTATTTGCATATAACACCCAGTGCACCATGCAATACGTGCCCTCCTTACTACCCATCACCAGCCTATCCCATTCCCCCACCCCCCTCCCCTCTGAGGCCCTCAGTTTGTTTCTCATAGCCCATAGTCTCTCATGCTTCATTCCCCCTTCTGATTACCCCCCTTTCTTTATCCCTTTCTTCCCCTACCGATCACCCTAGTTCTTATGTTCCATAGATGAGAGAAATCATATGATAGTTGTCTTTCTCTGCTTGACTTATTTCACTTAGCATTATCTCCTCCAGTGCCGTCCATGTTGTAGCAAATGTTGAGAACTCGTTCTTTCTGATAGCTGAGTAATATTCCATTGTATATATGGACCACAACTTCTTTTTTATTTATTTATTTATTTATTTATTTATTTATTTATTTATTTATTTATTTATTTTTAATGATTTTTTATTATATTATGTTAGTCACCATACAGTACATCCCCGGTTTCCGATGTAAGGCTCGATGATTCATTAGTTGTGTATAACACCCAGTGCACCATGCAATACGTGCCCTCCTTACTACCCATCACCGGTCTATCCCATTCCCCCACCCCCCTCCCCTCTGAAGTCCTCAGTTTGTTTCTCATAGTCCATAGTCTCTCATGTTTCATTCCCCCTTCTGATTACCCCCCCTTTCTTTATCCCTTTCTTCCCCTACTGATCATCCTAGTTCTTATGTTCCATAGATGAGAGAAATCATATGATAGTTGTCTTTCTCTGCTTGACTTATTTCACTTAGCATTATCTCCTCCAGTGCTGTCCATGTTGTAGCAAATGTTGAGAACTCGTTCTTTCTGATAGCTGAGTAATATTCCATTGTATATATGGACCACAACTTCTTAATCAAGTCATCTGTTGAAGGGCATCTCGGCTCCTTCCATGATATAGCTATTGTGGACATTGCTGCTATGAACATTGGGGTGCATATGGCCCTTGTCTTCACTACGTCTGTATCTTTGGGGTAAACACCCAGTAGTGCAATGGCTGGATCATAGGGTAGCTCAATTTTTAACTTTTAAGGGACCTCCACACTGTTTTCCAGAGTGGCTGTACCAACTTGCATTCCCACCAACAATGTAGGAGGGATCCCCTTTCTCCACATCCTCTCCAGCAATTGTTGTGTCTTGCCTTGTCAATTTTTGCCATTCTAACTGGTGTAAGGTGGTATCTCAGTGTGGTTTTGATTTGAATTTCCTTGATGGGTAATGATTTTGAACACTTTTTCATGTGTGTTAGCCATTTGTATGTCTTCATTGGAAAAGTGTCTGTTCATATCTTCTGCGCATTTTATGATTCGTTTATTTGTTTCTTGTCTCACATTAAGATCTTTCATTCATTTTGAGTTTATTTTGTGTGTGGTATAAAAAAAATGGTCCAGTTTCATTCTTTGCATGTCGCTATCCAATTTTCCCAGCACTGTTTATTGAAGAGACCGTGTTTTTTTCCATTGGAAATTCTTTCCTGCTTTGTCGATGACTAATTGACCATAGAGTTGAGGGTCCTTTTTGAGTTCCCTCTTCTGTTTCACTGGTCTATGTGTCTGTTTTTGTGCCAGTACCATCCTGTCTTAAGGACTACAACTTTGTAATAAAGCTTGAAGTCCAGAAGTGTGGTTTTGCACATCAAAGGAAACAGTCGACAAAATTAAATTCAACCTACAGAATGGGGGAAGATATTTGCAAATGACATATCAGATAAAGGGCTAGTATCCAAGATTTATAAAGATCTTTCTAAACTCAACACACACACAAAAAATAATTAAGTCAAGAAATGGGCAGAAGACATGAACAGATGTTTCTCCAAAGAAGACATACAAATGGCCAACAGACACATGAAAAAAATGATCCACATCACTAGGATTAGGGAAATATAAATCAAAACCACAATGAGATACCACCTCACACCAGTAAGAATGGCTAAAATTAACAAGTCAGGAAACAGCAAACGTTGGCAAGGATGTGAAGAAAACTCTCTTACACTGTTGGTGGGAATGCAAGCTGATACAGCCACCTGGAAAATAGTATGGAGGCTCCTCAAGAAGTTAATAATAGAGCTACCCCATGACTCAGCAATTGCACTACTAGGTATTTATCCAAAGATACAGATGCAGTGATTCAAAGGGGCACCTGCACCATTATGTTTAATTGGCAATGTCCACAATAGCCAAACTATGGAAAGAGCCCAGATGTCCATTGATAGATGAATGGATAAAGAAGATATGGTACACACACACACACACACCCCACACCACAATGGAATATTACTCAGCCCTCAAAAAGGATGAAATCTGAACATTGACATTGACATGGACAGAACTGGAGGTTATATGCTGAGTGAAACGAGGCCATCAGAGAAAGACAATTATCATAGCATTTCACTTATTTGTGGAATATGAAAAATAGCAGAGAAGACTATAGGGGAAGGAGTAAAAACCGAATGGGGAGAAACCAAAGAGGGAACAAACCATGACAGACCCTGAACTATAAGAAACAAACTGAGGGATGCTGGAGGGGAGGTGGATGGGGGGATGTGGTAACTGGGTGACAGGCATTAAAGAGGGCACATGATGTGATGAGCACTGGGTGTTATATGCAACTGATGAATTACTAACTCTACGTCTGAAACTAATAATGTACTACATGTTGGCTAATTGAATTTAAATATTAAAAAAAGAGGGGGGAGGAGTTAAGATGGTGGAGGAGTAGGAGACACCTTTTTCAGCCGCTCCCTGAGTCGAGCTGGATAGGTACCAGACCAGCCTAAACAACCACGGAACCAGCCTGAGATGCAGGAAGATGCATCTGGATCTCTACAAATGAACATCTCCAGCGCTGAGTATTGAGGTACAAAGCGGGGAGCCATGAAACTGTGCACAGATATTGGAAGATAAATGGAAGGGGGAGGGAGCCGCCGTGTTCAGGCACCAGGAAGCGGTAGCCACTTGCATGGGAGAGAGGGCAGGGCTCGTGGATGGCACCTGCAAAACAGCAGACTGAGACTGTGAGCAGGGTGCGCGCGCCACCAGGCATCTCGCGGAACACCGGAATCCCGGTGTGCTCAGTGGATCCAGACTGAGACTGGGAGCTTCCAGAGCATGCGCGGGGCGGCTGGCGGCTGGCAACGTTAGAAACACAAAGGACAGAGACACGCCGGCCCTGGAAGTGAGGGCTGGGACGCGGGGTGTGGGGCGCACATCCCGGCACGCTGCAGGGTTGAGCAGTACCAACAGTAACAGAGTTAAAATGGCCAGAACATTAGTAGAGAACAGGCCACAATCCCTCTGTTCTGTGACAGAGGCTGAGATTCGGCCACTGCTGCTCTGAGTCTCAGAAGAGGCACAGCAAACCGCCAGGGAAAGCTGCCAGAGAACAAAAGCCTGGGAATACCGGCTCAGAGAGTACCCATCCCCATCCCCCCTCTCAGGGGACATGGAGACTGTACTCAAACAGGGTTGCCTGAGTATCTGCAAGGCAGGCCCTTCCCCCAGAACACAGAAGGCAGGTTGAAAAATCAAGAAGCCCACAACCCGGGCGCCTGGGTGGCGCAGTCATTGAGCACCTGTCTTCGGCTTAGGGTGTGATCCCAGCA
This sequence comes from Ursus arctos, assembly GCF_023065955.2. Taxonomy (NCBI): domain Eukaryota; kingdom Metazoa; phylum Chordata; class Mammalia; order Carnivora; family Ursidae; genus Ursus; species Ursus arctos. Next base: position 838,941 of record NC_079874.1, read on the forward strand.
TTCAGGAAAGGAGTCCCTCATCAGGCTCCTCCACTGGGAGCCTGCTTCTTCCTCTCCCACTCCCCTGCTTCTGTTCCCTCTCTCGCTGGTTGGCTGCCACATAAATAAATAAATAAAATCTTTAAAGAAGAAGCCCACATCCCTAAGATCGCTATAAAACAAGGGGCACGGTCTGGGACCCAGTCAATAATTTGGGCTCTGGAAACCCCGCAAACTCTCCTCATCAGAATGACAAGAAGGAGAAGCCCCCCCTCCCCCAGCAAAGAAAAGATAGTGAGTCTGAGGCCTCTACCACAGAAACAATGGATATGGATGTAACCAAAGTATCAGAAATGGAATTCAGAGTAACGATGGTCAAAATGGTGAGTAAAATTGAAAAAACTACTAACGAAAAGATTACTGAGAATATAGAATCCCTAAGGACAGAAATGAGAGCGAATCTGACAGAAATTAAAAATTCTATGAACCAAATGCAGGCAAAACTAGAGGCTCTGATGGCCAGGGTCGCAGAAGCAGAGGAAAGGGTTAGTGAATTGGAGGATGGGTTAATAGAGGAAAAAATGAAAACAGAAGATGGTCTTAAAAAAATCCACAACCACGAATGTAGGTTACGAGAGATTACTGACTCAATGAAACAATCCAATGTTAGAATCATCGGCATCCCCGAGGGGGTGGAGAAAACCAGGTCTAGAAGAGATTTGAACAAATTGTAGCTGAAAACCTCCCTAATCTAGCGAGGGAAACAAACATTCGTGTCCAAGAGGCAGAGAGGACCCCTCCCAAGCTCAATCACGACAAACCTACGCCACGTCACGTCATAGTGCATTTCGCAAATATTAGATCCAAGGATACAGTATTGAAAGCGGCCAGGGCAAAGAAATTTCTCACGTACCAAGGCAAAGGCATCAGAATTACGTCAGACCTGTCTACACAGACCTGGAATGAGAGAAAGGTTTGGGGGAGCATATTTAAAGCTCTTTCAGAGAAAAACATGCAGCCAAGGATCCTTTATCCAGCAAGGCTGTCATTCAGAATTGATGGAGAAATAAAGACATTTCAAAATCGCCAGTCACTAACCAATTTCATAACCACGAAACCAGCCCTACAGGAGATATTAAGGGGGTTCTATAAAGGTAAAAAGGCCCCAAAAGTGATACAGAACAGGAAGTCACAGCCAAAACAAAGACTTTACTGGCAACATGGCATCATTAAAATCATATATCTCAGTACACAGTCTCAATGTGAATGGCTTAAATTCCCCCATAACACGCCACAGGGTTGCAGACGGATAAAAAGACATGACCCATCCATTTGCTGTCTACAAGAGACTCATTTCGAACCCACAGACGCATTCAGACTGAGAGTAAGAGGATGGAGTACCATATTTCACGCAAATGGGCCTCAAAAGAAAGCTGGGGTAGCAATTCTCATATCAGATAAATTGGATTTTAAACTACAGACTATAGTTAGAGACTCAGAAGGGCACTATATTATTCTTAAAGGAAGTATTCAACAAGTGGATATGACAATTATAAATATATATGACCCCAACAGGGGAGCAGCAAGATACACAAGCCAACTCTTAACCAGAATAAAGAGACATATAAATTAAAATACATTAATAGTAGGTACCTTCACACTGCACTATCAGAAATAGACAGAACACCCTGGCAAAAACTAGACAAAGAATCAAAGGCTTTGAATGCCATACTCGATGAGTTGGACCTCATAGATACATATAGAACACTACACCCCAGAACCAAAGAATACTCATTCTATTCTAATGCCCATGGAACATTCTCAAGAATAGACCATGTTCTGGGACACAAAACAGGTCTCAACCGATATCAAAAGATTGAAATTATCCCCTGCATATTCTCAGACCACAACGCTCTGAAATTGTAACTCAACCACGAGGAAAATTTTGGAAAACTCAACGACTTGGGGACTAAGTACCATCCTGCTCAGGAATGACTCGATAAACCGGAAATCAAAAATCAAATTAAACAATTATGGAGACCAATGAGAATGAAAATACAACAGTCCAAAACCTATGGGATACTGCAAAGGCAGTCCTAAGGGGGAAATACATAGCCATCCAAGCCTCACTCAAAAGAATAGAAAAATCTAAAATGCAGTTTTTGTAACCTCACCTCAAGAAGCTGGAAAAGCAACAGAGGGACAGGCCTAATCCACGCACGAGGAAGCAGTTGACCAAAATTAGGGCTGAAATCAATCAAGCAGAAACCAGAAGTACAGTACAGCAGATCAACAGGACTAGAAGCTGGTTCTTTGAGAGAATCAATAAAATTGACAGAACACTGGCAACACTTATCCAAAAGAAAAGAGAAAGGACCCAGATTATTAAAATTATGAATGAAAAAGGAGAGGTCACGACGAACACCATTGAAATTGGAAGGATTATTAGAAAGTTTTATCAACAGCTATATGCCAATAAACTAAGCAATCTGGAAGAGATGGAATCCTTCCTGGAAACCTATAAACTACCAAGATTGAAACAGGAAGAAATTGATTTCTTAAACAGGCCAATTAATTATGAAGAAATTGAGTCAGTGATAAACAACCTTCCAAATAACAAAACTCCAGGCCCGGACGGTTTTCCTGAGGAATTCAACCAAACATTCAAAGAAGAAATAATACCTATTCTCCTAAAGCTATTTCAAAAAATAGAAACAGAAGAAAAGCTACCAAACTCATTCTATGAGGCCAGTATTACCTTGATCCCCAAACCAGGCAAAGACCTCATCAAAAAGGAGAATTACAGACCAATTTCCCTAATGAATATGGACGCCAAAATCCTCAACATGATCCTGGCTAATAGAATCCAACAGTACATTAAAATATTATCCAATACGATCAAGTGAGATTCATACCTGGGATGCAAGCGTGGTCAATATTCGCAAATCAATCAGCATGATACATCATATCAACAAGAAAAGACTCAGGAATCATATGATCCTCTCAATCGATGCCGGAAAAGCATTTGACAAAATACAGCATCCTTTCCTGATTAAAACCCTTCATAGTGTAGGAATAGAAGGTACATTTCTCAATTTCATAAAAGCTATCTATGAAAAGCCTACTGCAAATATCATTCTCAATGGGGAAAAGCTGGAAGCCTTTCCCTTAAGATCAGGAACTCGACAAGGATGCCCACTCTCGCCACTATTATTCAACATAGTACTAGAAGTCCTTGCAACAGCAATCAGACGAGAAAAAGGGAACAAAGGTATTCAAATCGGCAAAGAAGAAGTCAAAATGTCTCTCTTCGCAGATGACATGATACTCTACATGAAATACCCAAAAGAAGCTACTCCCAAACTACTAGAAGTTATAGAGCAATTCAGTAATGTGGCGGGATACAAAATCAATGCTCAGAAATCAGTTGCATTTCTATACACGAATAACGAGACCGAAGAAAGAGAAATTAGGGAATCCATCCCATTTACAATAGCACCAAAAACCATACGTTACCTTGGGATTAACTTAACCAGAGACGTAAAGGACCTATATTCTAGAAACTATAAATCACTCTTGAAAGACATTGAGGAAGACATAAAAAGATGGAAAGATATTCCATGCTCATGGATCGGAAGAATTAACATAGCCTTAAATTTGTATGGAAACAGAAAAGGCCTCGAATCTCCAAGGAACTCTTGAAAAGGAAAAACAAAGCTGGGGGCATCACAATGGCGGATTTCGAGCTGTACTACAATGCTGTGATCACGAAGACAGCATGGTACTGGCACAGAAACAGACACATAGACCAATGGAACGGAATAGAGAGCCCAGAAATGGACCCTCGGCTCTTTGGGCAACTAATATTTGATAAAGCAGGAAAAAACATCCGGTGGGAAAAAGACAGTCTCTTCAATAAATGGTGCTGGGAAAATTGGACAGCTACATGCAAAAGAATGAAACTTGACCACTATCTCACACCATACACAAAAATAAACTCCAAATGGATGAAAGACCTCGATGTCAGACAGGAATCCATCAAAATTCTAGAGGAGAACATAGGCAGCAACCTCTACGACATCGGCCAAAGCAACCTTTTTTATGACTCATCCCCAAAGGCAAGAGAAACAAAAGATAAAATGAATTTATGGGACTTCATCAAGATTAAAAGCTTCTGCACATCCAAGGAAACAGTCAGAAAAACTAAGAGGCAGCCCATGGAATGGGAGAATATATTTGCAAATGACACTACAGATAAAGGACTGGTATCCAAGATCTACAAAGAACTTCTCAAACTCAATACACGAGAAACAAATAAACAAATCAAAAAATGGGCAGAAGATATGAACAGACACTTTTCAAATGAGACATACAAATGGCTAACAGACACATGAAAAAATGTTCAAAATCATTAGCCATCAAGGAAATTCAAATCAAAAGCACACTGAGATACCACCCTACACCAGTTAGAATGGCAAAAATTGACAAGGCAAGAGACAACAATTGTTGGAGAGGATGTGGAGAAAGGGGATCCCTCCTACATTGTTGGTGGGAATGCAAGTTGGTACAGCCACTCTGGAAAACAGTGTGGAGGTCCCTTAAAAGTTAAAAATTGAACTACCAGCCATTGCACTACTGGGTGTTTACCCCAAAGATACAGATGTAGTGAAGAGAAGGGCCATATGCACCTGAATGTTCATAGCAGCAATGTCCACAATAGCTAAATCGTGGAAGGAGCCGAGATGCCCTTCAACAGATGACTGGATTAGAAGTTGTGGTCCAGGGGCGCCTGGGTGGCGCAGTCATTAAGCGTCTGCCTTCGGCTCAGGGCATGATCCCGGCATTCTGGGATCGAGCCCCACAATGGCTCCTCCGCTATGAGCCTGCTTCTTCCTCTCCCACTCCCCCTGCCTGTGTTCCCTCTCTCGCTGGCTGTCTCTCTCTCTGTCAAAAAAATAAATAAAATCTTAAAAAATAAAAAAAGAAGTTGTGTTCCATATATACAATGGATTATCACTCAGCTATCAGAAAGAACGACTTCTCAACATTTGTACAACATGGACGGCAGTGGAGGAGATAATGCTAAGTGAAATAAGTCAAGCAGAGAAAGACAACTATCATATGATTTTTCTCATCTATGGAACATAAGAACTAGGAAGATCGGTAGGAGAAGAAAGGGATAAAGAAAGGGGGGGTATCAGAAGGGGGAATGAAACATGAGAGACTATGGACTATGAGAAACATACTGAGGGCCTCAGAGGGGAGGGAGGTGGGGGAATGGGATAGACCGGTGATGGGTAGTAAGGAGGGCATGTATTGCATGGTGCACTGGGTGTTATACACAGCTCTTGAATCATTGAGCCTTGCATCGGAAACCGGGGATGTACTGTATGGTGACTAACATAATATAATAAAAAATAATTAAAAATTTTTTTTAAAAAAAGAACAAGTTACTCACAAGTGGAACGGAAGATGCCATTTTCAGGATATGGCCACTGCATAGGGCAATAGAGTAGAGCAAGAGTAACTTAAAATGTCTCAAAACTTTCTTGCTATTTTTCAGTACACTTTCATCTCGTTAAGCTTGCATGTGGATGTTGTATGCCTTTGACTATGTGACACAGTTATGATAAATTCTGATACATTTTTTGGGGGGGATTTGGTGTTTCTTGGGATAGGTAGTCACTCATTGTTCCCTATTTTGCCATTTTGCTGATGTCACTCCCTCCTTCTATTCTCATTCCTCTTTTATTTAAATTTCAATTTGGGAAGTTTTTATTAACCTGTCTTCAAGCTCATTGATTCTATGCTCTGCCTTTTCCAACCTTGATAATCTTATCAAGGACATTTTTTACTTTTGTTGCAGTGCTTTTGATTTTAATTCTTAAATTTTCTATCTCTTCTTGAGACACTCATCTGTTCTCCTTTTTCATTAGATCCCTTAGCATATTAATCATAGTTATTTTAAATTCACTGTCTGATAATTGGAACAATGGTTTCATATCTGAGTATGGTTCTTATGCTTGCTTTGTCTCTTCAAGCTTGTTCTTTCTTTCTGTTCAGGAAACGGTTAACTCAGCAGAGCTGGGTTGAAGAAACCTCACACACTTATAGGAAGGCCAGTCTTCAAGACTGTCACTTGACTAGATCCTGGGAGATGAGCTCTAAACTCTTCAAATATTCTTTCTGATAAGAGTATTGTATGTTGGAGGCCTTGGACTATGTGATAGTCATTTGATCAGGCAGTCTCTGCTAACAGTCTGATTTGTGGTGAACATACATTTTTGCTGTGGGGGATTAGAGTATAAGTAGCTAGGGTCAGTCATGCAGGAAATGTATTCCTTTATGAGTGACCCCTTCTCCAATAAGAAGCTTAAACATCAAGGCTTGGGTTAGTTTCCCTGGTTGACAAAACTTTTTAGGTGTTGGAACACATCATGGGAGAACTGAACATGCCTCTGTAACTATTGGACTTTACCCATGCGCTTTGTTTCTTTGCTGGATTTAATTTGTGTCCTTTCATGTGATCAGCCACAGCCATGAGTATAACAGATTTTCTGAACCTTGTAGTCCTAGAAAATCGAGGAGCCTGATTGTAGTCTTAAGGACCTCTGACACACTTACCTATTAGCATGTTTTGTAATTCTTTTGTTGTTGGTTGTTTCAAAGTTTCAATTCCAGTCCATGAAAATGATTTCCTTACTCTTTAGCCTTTTTTTGTTTTTTTATTTTTTAATTTTTAAAAATTAATTTATTTTTAAAATTAATTAATTTATTTGAGAGTGAGAGAGCACACACACAAGTGGGGGAGAGGGAGAGAAAGGGGGGATTCTCAAGCAGACACCCCACTGAGCATGCAGCCTGATTCAGGGCTCAAGTCCAGGATCCTGAGATCATGACCTGAGCCAAAATCAAGAGACTGCTGCCTCACTGGCTGAGTCACCCAGGCACCCCTAGCCTGTTTTCTTTTAAAAAATATATTTGACAAGCTTTTTGTCTTTGCTACATGCCTGAGGCAGAGTGAGAAGTGGTGAGGAGGGGGGCTAGAGTGTGAATTCATGACTCTATCCAATTAGGTTTATTTCTTTTCTTTTATATTTACTTTCTATTTATTATGTTTTTCCCCCCTGGTTCTTTAATCTATTACTCCTCTCTTTTTCATTGGTCATGATTTCTTTTTTCCTGTTAACTTTTTTTCAATTTGAAACTTATGTCTACTTTTCTTGTCTTTCTTTCTGCTTGTCTGCCTTACTGCTTTCCTACTTTTTTGCCTTCCATAGCTATAGTTGTGCTTTCAATATTCACAATTAACCTAAGAAATTCTATCAGTAAATGATAATCTCTACCATTTTTCTGAATAAGGCATGGACATGGAGTGCTTAATTATTATTGTCTCCTGTCACATGTTTATTTTCATCTCATTCTATATCTCTCAATGAGGGATTTTTTAGTTATTATATTTAGAAGTAAATTATTATTTGGGTCAATCAACCTATTTGCTAGTTTCTTCACCTCTTATTCTTTTTTCCTATCATGTTCTTTTCATTGAGATAAATTTCCTTCTTCTTGAATTGAATTATTTTTGTATTCCTTTTGACTAGAATTTGTGAGTGGTAAAACTTAAAAAAATTGTTCAAAAAGTATTGATTTTTCCCATACTCTTGAATAATGGTTTAAGTATTTATATGACTAGATTGACCATTATATTTTATATGTACACTGAAGAAAGCATTTACGTTCTTTCAGATTTTATTGTCACTGCTTGTAAGTCTGCTGTCAGTCTCATTATAATTCCATTGAAGGTGATATGATTTAAAAGATTTGTCAGCTTTTAAAATTTTGTAGTCTCTGAAATTTTTCAATTTTTTCTGCAATGTATCTACATATTATCTTCTTTTTATTTAGTTGATGGAATTGTTTTTCTGAATGTGAGAAAGTATGCTTTTATTAAAATTTGAGAAGTCTAAGGTGTTTTTCTTTTCAAATATTGCTACTCTTAATTCTATATCTCCCAAAATTCATATAAGACATAAATTAGATATTGTAAATCTATCTTCCAAATCTTGTAACTTCTCTCTAAATCTCGGCAATTGTTTTAATTTCTATTTTAAAAAAATTTTTAATGTAATTTTCTCTTAGTGTTTTTTTTCCTATTGTTTTGATTTCCTTTATGTGCTTAATCATTTTAAGTGCACTAATTGTGTACTCTTATCTGAAAATTAGATAGCTATTTATTTTGAATCTGACCAAAGATCATGAAGGATTATTTTTATCATGCATTTTATTACTTTGGATTGGGAACTCATTTTATTTTTTAAGTTTTATTTATGTAAGTAATCTTTACACCCAATGTGGGGCTCAGACTCATAACCCCAAAATCAAGAGTCTCATGCTCTTCTGACTGAACCAGAGAGGCACCCCATGGATTCTGAATTCATTTCTAAATGGTGCTTCACCTGTGGGAATCCTTCATATCCTACACTGAGTACTTTCCTAACAATAAGCTCTGTAAGGCAATCTAGAAACATCACTGGACTAAGACCAATTTTTATGTTAATGTTTTAGAACCATGTATTATTCCAGATTTTCCAGTAAATAGAACCAATAGGATATCTATCTTTCTATATATATTATCTATATTTTCTACCTTCTACCATCTTTATCTATTTATCTATTATCTTCATCATATATAAAGAGATTTATTATAAGGAACTGGCTAATGCAATTATGGAGGCCAGCAATTTCAAAATATACAGAGCCAATGTCCCAGGTTGAGTCTGAAGCCAGAAGATGTTATAGAACCAGGAAGAATTGATATCCCAGTTTGAGTTTAAGTCCAGGAGGCTGCTGTAGAATGAGGAAGAGTTCATGTTCCAGTTTGAAGGTATTCAGGCAGGGAAATTATTACCTTTTACTTGAGAGAAGGTCTGCTTTTTGTTCTATTCAGGATTTCAAATGATTGGATGAGGTACAGCTACGTTATAGAAGGTAATTGCTTTACTCAGTCCTTATTTAAATGTTAACATCATCCAAAAGCATATTCATCAAAAGATTCAGAATAAAGTTACATCAGATATCTGAAAACCTGTGGTCCGGTCAAGTTGACACATAAAATTAACCATCACAGACAATGTTGTTAGAATAAATTCAAATTTCAGGCACAAGTGTGGAACAGATTATATTATGTATTCTTAGGGGGGAATTATTTTGTCTTCTACCCTGAACCCAGGTGAAATGAACTGGTTTTTTTTTTTTTTATTCCCTGTAATCTTATGTTGGTGGGTAAATTATTTTAAATTAAATAATTCACGAAATGCAGATATATTTAGATAATGGCCTTCGTTTCAATTTCCTATTGAACGCTCCTCTAAGATATAGTCTATTATCTCCAAGATGGCATTAATTTCCATTTTTTTAAAAGATTTATTTATTTATTTTAGGGGGCAGAAGGAAAGGGAGAGAGAGTCTCCAGCAGACTCCCCACTGAGTGCAGAGTCCAACATGGGTCATGATCTCACAACTCTGAGTTTCATGCTTAACTGACTGAGCCACCAGACTCCCCTAAATTCCATTTCTTGAGTTGCAAAGACTGGTGACCTCCTGAGCCTATCTATCTCCTGGGGCAATTGCTGCATGATCTCTTGTGTTTATTGGTCTTTATTTATTTTCTCTTCCATTAGATTCTAAGGATTTCTTCCTCACTCACATTATATTGTGCAAACTGACTTCTGCATTTAATGTAATGTTTGTTATATAATTTCCTGACATTTCTAGGTGCTTGTCATAGGAAATTTTCAGCATATTTGTTATCTATTATGCTAATACCAAGAAGGCAAATCAATTATTGTTATTTTGCAATTTGAGGAATCAATCTACACAAATATAGTATTACTATGCTATAAAACTAGTGGAGTAGAACCAGTAGTTTCTGAAACTACCTGAACCAAATCATGATCCCAATTAGCTTAATTCCTTTCTTTATTGTAACTTTTATGTATTCTGTCCTTCCAAACTTCATTTTTTAAACACTGTTTAATTGTAAAATTGTACATGGGTAATTAGGCAAACATACTTTCCCTTTGTTTATCCTCAGAGATACAGAATCATGATTAAAAGAAGAGATATGTATTTTTATTTCATTTTATTCAGAAAATTTGTGTTTAGTGTTTTTATAGTATTTAAAGGAAACAAAATCACAAGCTTTAGTAGAACCTCTTGATACATACTTGATGTACAGTGGCCTGTGTTTTAAAAGTCAATAGGATAAGTGAGCTTTTATTCCCAAGGATGATATATTATTCCCTGTATGGTCACCCTGGACACAGAATGATAAAATACTCCTTGCCTCAATTCTGCTGAGTCCCTTGTATGGAGACTTTTAATTAGATTCTGGTGTTGGTTTGATCTTCCACAGAGAGAGAGGATTGCTGAACGTGGTTATTCATTGCAGTTAGAGCTCAAAGCAGCTGGGAGATCCAACTGGGAAATTGTAGGAATATGGATTCCAACATGGCATTTTCAGAGAAGGCAATTATTGCAGGCTTAACAGGAATAATCCAGAGTTACTTGAGCTGCTCAGGAAATGAAAAATAGGGCTATTTTTTAACTTATGAAATAAGCTGTTTTATAATGGATTTTGGTTTATAGAGAAGTTGCAATACAATACATGGATTTCCTTTATTATTAATATTTACATTAGTATGATAAGTTTTCACAATTAACGAACTACTATTGATACATCATTATTACCTAAAGTCCGTACTTTATTCAGAATTCCTGCATTCTACCTGTAATCATCTAGGATCCCACATAGGGAAACACATTACGCATAGTCATTAAGTCATTTCAGGGTCTAGGCTGTGATAGATTTTCATACTTTCCTTGTTTTTGATGAAATTGAGTTTTTAGGAGTACTGGCTAGTTGGAGTTTGCCAGATGTTTTTCTCATGGCTGAGATAGATTAATGTGTTTGGGGAAAAGACTACAGATGTGAAGTGCCATCTTTATCACATCATATCAAGAGAGCACACTATTGACACGGCTTATAACTATTAAAGTTAACCTTGATCACCATGCTGAGGTAGGGTTGCAAAGTTACTCTTTCTTCTTCTTTTTCAATACCATACTCTTTGGAAGGAAGTCACTATACATAGTTTGTACATAAAAGATAGGGAACTATACCCCACCTACTTGAAAGAATAGCATCTACATAAATTATTTAGTATTCTGTCTGAGAGATTTGCTTATATTTCCCTTTTTATGGAATTAATTTTTTAAAGATTTTATTTATTTCAGAGAGAGAGAGACAGCAAGAGAGAGAGAGAGTGAGGGAGCATGAGTGGGGTGAGGGGCAGAGGGAGAAGCAGACTCCCTGCTGAGCAGGGAGCCAGAAGTGGAGCTCAATTTCCAAACACCAGGATGCTTTAACAACTGAGCCACACAAGCACCCCTATGGAATTAATTTTAACTAATTCGATAATTTATTTATGTCAGTATGGACTCATGGATATTTATGTCAGACTTAGGGTTATAATCCAAAACTAACTTACTTGGTTTTTTGTTTTAGTTTTGCAATTTATTTCCAGGTTTGGACATTAGGAATCACTTCCGTTGGCTATGTCCCTTGGACATATCCCAATAATTGTGGTTTGTTGGTTTGTTTGAGAACTTCCTTATTTTTTGAATTCTCCACACTCATCTTGTGTACTTCCTAATCTATTCCTAGAATCAACCATTTTCCCAAGGATCCATAGTTCTATTTTTGGGAGAATGGTATTAGAAACCAAAATCTAGGCACTTGGTATGCTCATTGTCTCTGAGATATCATTGTTTCTAGAACCTCTCAGCTAACAGAGAAATATGTGTACATGTATGTATATATATATACAGATATAAAAAATGTATATGTTTTTACAATCCATATAAAAATAAACATGAGTGTATACCAATATCTCCGACTCCAGTTCATTACCTGTTCCTTCATATCTGGAACCTCCCACACCAACAGTGAGAAATTGTCTCCCACTGTCTGCCATGCATTGCTTTAATTTTTCAATTCCAGCACACATGTGTATTTTATAAAGTTGTTTAATCCACATCCCATGTGAAACTACTTTATCACTATTACTGTTCTTATACGCAGATCCTTTTGCCTTTAGTTTATAGACTCTACACTTCCAAAGTTACTTAAGTCAATAACTTTTCTTACATTCCTTTCAGTAATGGAAGTTCAATTATTTTGTCACATTCTGCATTCTATCCTGAGGTCTGCTGGCCTCCACATTTTTAAAACTTTGCATACATAAATATTCATGGTTCCAGCTATAGAATTTTATGAGGTTTGACAAATGTTTAGTGTCATACATCCTTCACTACTGAGTCATACAGAATAATCCCTTGTTCATCTCTTATTGAACATTTCTCTCCCTGAACCTGAGGCAACCACTGATCAGTTTATCATCTCTGTAGTTTTCCATTTTCTGTAATGCCATATAAATTGAGTCATACACTATGCAGCCTTTTCAAACTGATTTCTTTCACTTGGCAATATGCATTTAGATTTATCATGTCTTTGCATGACTGTATAGTTCTTTTTATTGCTGCATAGTATTGCATTGTATGGATACACCACAATTTGTTTATCTACTCCTTTAATGAATATTGGTTGCTTCCAGTTTTTGGTGATTATGAATAAGCTGCTACAAACATTAGCTGCAAGTTGTTGTCTGAACATAACTTTCAAATAGGTAAATGTGTTGATACACAATTACTGGGTTATATGGTGTGGTAAGGTAAATAAAGATCCCCAAAGAAATCCAGGTCCTAATCCTTAGAATTTGTAAATGTTACCATTATGGAAAAATGGACTTTTCAGATGAGGAGATTATCCTCAATTATCTTGGTAAACCGTAAATGTAATCACAAATGTTTTGTATAAGAGGAAGAAAGAAAATTGATTGCAGTGTAGGAGATGATGTGACAAAAGTAGGAATTCGAAGATACTGCAATGCTGGCCCTTGAAGAGCCCTTGGTCAAAGCCAAGGACTTCGAGGAATGCAGCTCTAGAAGATGGAAAAAGCAAGGAAATGAATTTTTCCCTAGAACTTCTGGAAAGGGGCTGGACAACACTTTGACTTTAGCTCAGTGAAATTGATTTTAGGCTTATGGTTTTCAGAATTGTAAAAGGAGAGCACGTATCGCATGGTGCACTGGGTGTTATACGCAACTAATGAATCATTGAACTTTACATCAAAAACCAGGGATGTACTGTATGGTGACTAACATAATATAATTAAAAAAATATTATTGTAAAAAAATAAAAATAAAAAAATCTGAAAAAAAACAAAAAACCAGAATTGTAAAAGGATAAATTTGTGTTGTTTTAAGTTATTAAAGTTGTGTTAAATTTTTTTATAGCAGTTATAGGAAACATATACAGTAAAACTATGTTTGGTGTTGGAACAATATTCCAAACTGTCTTCCAATGTGACTGTACCATTTTGCATTCCAACCACTGATAAATGAGAGTCTGTGTTCCTTCTCATCACAGCCAGCAATGGGTAATGTCAGGTTTCTTGTGTGTGTGTGCATGTGTGTGTGTGTGTGTGTATGTGTGCACGCATTCTTGTGTGTGTAATTTTAGACATTCTATTATGTGTGTAGTGGTAATTCATTATTATTTGAATTTGCTTTTCTTTAATGACAAATGATGTCAGTGATTTATTCATGTGTTTATTCTCAATCTGTATATTTGTTTTTGGTGATATCTTTTCAGATTTTTAGCAAAGTTACTAATTACATCATTTGTTTCATTATAGCTAACTTTTAAAAGTTTTTGTGTATATTCAGTACAGGTTGTTTATGACATATGGATTTTGCAAGTATTTTCTCACAGTCTATATTTGTATCTTTATTCTCTTACCTATGTGTTTCACAGAGCAAGGTTTTAATTGTAATAAATTCTAATTTATCAATTTTGTTTTTTCTTGGATTATGTTTTGGTGTCATGTCTAAAATTTTATCATTAAAGTCACCTAAATTTTCAATTTTTTTCTATAAGTTTTAGAACTTTGTCTTTTACAATTAATTTTATAATACATTTTGAGTTAACTTTTGCATAAGGTATAAGATTTGTATATAGGATAATTTATTTAGGATACTGGGGTAGAAATTTTGAATTTAAGATTCAATAGTATCCATTGTGTTTACATCTTGTAAAATTGGGAGGTCCTTGGACAGCCTAACTGCAAGTCTTCTTCCCCCAATCTGCTCACATGGATATGGTTTCCAGCCAAAAAACCCCACAAAAAACCAAAAAATCAAAAACCAAACCAAAACAAAACACCCCCCCCCCAAATCCCACTACATTATTATGGGAATCAGGCATTAGTACCTTGTTATTCCTGAGTAGCAGGCTTCAGTTCACTGTTAGTCTAAAGAATTATTCAAATAAACCAATCAAGTCCTCTAGAGGTGGCTAGGGGTCTTTCCATCTTTCTGTTAATACAAATTCTACCTCCCACAGCCCCTGCTTTTTCAAAATAGTATAAATCCTTTGTGGCACTGCACGGCCCAGTGAACTTTCCTCCCAGTCTGTGTTCATATATGACTGGTAAACCACTGTCAATCTCATCTGTCTAGTGTCAGATGTATTATGTTTGGCCTTTCAAAGGAAAAATATGGGAATCCCTCACTCACAAACAGGCTGAAGATGATTCCAGTAACATTTGTTGAAAACACTATCCTTTTCCCATTGGATTGTCTTTATGCTTTTCTGAATCATCAGTTGACTATATTATTGTGGGTCTATTTACGAGTTCTCTATTCTAATTTATTGATCTACATGCCAATCTCGTTCTTCACCAATACCATACTTTTGCAGTACTTTTGCAGTAAATCTTGAAATTGTGTAGAGTGTATTCTTCAATTTTCTTTTTGTCCTTCAGATTTGCATTCTAGGCCTTTTTCTCTTTGGTATAAATTTTAGAATCAGTTTGTCAATGTCTACAGAGTAACTCATGAAGAATATGATTTATATTGCATTGAATCTATATATCAATTTGGGAAGCATTGACAACATAACAGTATTATGTCTTCCCATCCATGAACATAGGGAATCTTTTTATTTATTTAGATCTTTGATTTATTTCCTCAGGGTTTTATAGCTTTCTGCATATAGATCCTATACATATTTTGTTTGATTTGTAGGTAAGTACTTCATTTTTAAAGTACTAATATAATTAATATTTTTAAAATTTCAAATTTTAATAATTCATTGATGGTACATAGGAAAGCAATTGATTTTTAATGTTGACTTTACATCCTTTGACCTTGCTATACTCAGCATTAGATGTATTTTTTTTTTCTTTCTTGGTAGATTTTTAGTGGTTTCCACTGTAGGTTATCAAATTTATAAACAAAGACAGTTTTATTTGTTTCCTTTTTAATGTGAATATATTTTATTTCTTTTTCTTGCTTTGTTATACTGGGTAGGAATTCCAGAATGATGTTGAATAAATAGTGGTCAGAGAGGACACTCCTACTTTATTCCTGACCTTAGGAAGAAAGCATATCCTTTTTCATGATTTAAGTTTAACTTTAGGTGTTGTTTTTTGGTGTGATTTTCTTTTTCAAGGTGAAGAAGTTTACCTATAAGTTAGTTGTCTGAATTTTTTCAAACCATGATTGGGCAGTGCATTTCACCAATTTTTTTATGTGTGTCAGTAATATAATTATATAATTTTCATATTTTTTATATTTCTTTCCTGTTGATATTGTGGATTACATTGATTAACCTCCCTCCTTTGATTTTTTTGAGATATAATTGATAAATTAAATTGTATATATTTTAAGTGGGCAATCTGATGATTTGATATACATTGTGAAAGGAGTACTAAAAATTAACACATCTATCAACTCACAATGTTACATGTTGTACATTAGATCCTCACAACTTATTCATCTTAAAGCTAAAAGCTTGTACTCTTCGACCAACATCTCCTTATATCTTCCACTGACCAGTCCCTGACAATCACCATTCAATTCTACTCATATGAGTTAGTTTTTTATTTTTATTTTTTAAGATTCCACATAAAAGAGATACCATATGGTATTTGTCTGGGTTCTCTATTCTGTTCTATTGTTTGTACGTTTATTTTTATGCCAGTACCGTATTATGTTGATTACTATAATTTTGTAATATAATTTTAAATCAGGAAGTGTAGTGTCTCTAGATTTATTCTTTCTCAAGATTGTTTGACTATTTGGGATCTTTTGTGGTTCCATAAATATTTTAGATTTTTTTTTATTTCTGTGAAAAAAATGCCATTGGAATTTTAATAGAGATTATATTGAATCTGTCAATCACTTTGGTTCTATGGGGATTTTAACAAAATTAATTTTTCCAATTTGAGAACATGAGATATCTTTCTTATTTGTGTCTTTTTCAATACCTTTCAATGTCTCATAGTTTTCAGTGCGTATATCTTTTGCCTCCTTGGTTAAATTTATTCCCAAGTATTTTGTTTATTTTTTAAAGCAATTATAATTGGGATTGCTTCCTTAATTTCTCTCTTAGATAGCTTTTTGTTAGTGATAGAAGAGTAACTGAGTTTTGTATGTTGGTTTTGTTTCCTGCAACTTTCATTTATTAGTTCTAGTAAGTTTTTGCTGGAGTCTTTGGGATTTACTGTATATAAAATTATGTCATCTGAAAACAGATAATTTTACTTCCTCTTTATAATTTGGATGTCTTCTATGTCTTTCTTTTGCATAATTGCTGTGGTTGGGACTTTTAGTACTACATTGAACAGAAGTGGCAAGAGTGGAAATTCTTGTCCTGCTCTTGATCTTAAAGGAAAAGCTTTTAGCTTTTCACCATTGAGTATGGTACTAGCTGTTGGTTTATAATACATAGCTTTTATTATGTTGAGCCTTTATTATGTTTCTTCTATATTGATTTTGTTAAGAGCTTTTATTATGAAAGAATATAGCATTTCTCAAGTGCTTTTTGTGCATCTATTGAGATGATCGTATGATTTTTATTCTTTATTCTTTATTTACTGATTTGTATACACTGAACCGATCTTGATTCCTAGGGATAAATTCCACTTGATCATGATGTATGATTCTTATAATATGCTGTTGAATTCAGTTTGCCTCTAGTTTGTTGGGGATTTTTGCGTATATGTTCATCAGGAATACTGCCTTGTAATTTTTGTTTCTGGTAGTCTGCACTTCTGGCTTTAGTATCAGGGTAATTGTGATCTTACAAAATGAGTTTGAAATTGTTCCTACCTCTTAAGTTTTGGAAGAGCTGGAGAAGGGTTGCCCTTAATTCTTCTTTGAATATTTGGTACAATTTACCCGTGAAGCTGTTTTGTGTTTGTTTGTTTGTTTGTTTGTTTGTTTTCCTGGTGGTTTTTTTTTTTTTTTTTGAGAGGTCTTGACTACTGATTCAATATCCTACTAGTTATTCTTCTTTTAGGATTTTATTTTTCATCATGATTCAATCTTGGTATGTTGTATGTTTTTAGAAATTTATCCATTTCTTTTAGGTTATCCAATTTGTTAGTTATAATTGTTCATAATACTTTCTTATAATCATTGAATTTCTGTGGTATCAGTCGTAATGTTTTCTCCTTCATCTCTGATTTTATTTTCTGTCTCTTCTCTTTTGTTCTTAGTCTAATTAAAGGTTTGCCAATTTTGTTTATCTTTTCAAAAAGACAGCTCCTAGTTTCATTGATCTTTTCTATCGTGTTTCTAGTCCTTATTTCATTTATTTCTGCTCTAATCTTTGCCGTTTCCCTATTTTGCCAACTTCAGGTTTATGTTATTGTTCTTTTTTATAGTTTCTTGAGGTGAAAAGTTAAGTTGTTTATTTATGAGCTTTTATGCTTAATGTAGTCACTTATCAATGCAGGCATCCTTTCATGTACATCCTTAATGTAGACATTATAAACTTTTTTCTTAGTACTTCTTTTCTTTTTTTGCACCCATTAGTTTGGCATATTATATTTACATATTTCTTTGACTCAAGATATTTGCTGCTCAGGAGAATGTAAACTTCCACATATGTGTGACTCTCCCAGTTTTCTTCCCGTTATTGATTTCTAGTTTCATACCATTGTGATTAGAGAGAATATGATATAATCTCAATCTTCTTAAATTTAAGACTTCCTTCATGACCTAACATAGAATTTATCCTGAAGAATGTTCTTTTTTGTGCACTTGAGAAGAGTGTGTATTCTGCTGCTGTTGTGTGGAATGTTTTGTATAGTCCATTACTTTGTCCAATATATCCAAACCTAATATTTCCTCATTGATATTCTATCTGGATTATCTACCAATCATCAAAAGTGGGGTATTGATTCCCTGTTATTGTGTTGTTTTCTTTTTCTTCCTTCAAATTGTTATTTGCTTAATATCTTTAAATTCTGTGATGTTCAGTGCATACATACTTAGAATTGTTAAATTCTTGATGATTTGATATCTTTATCATTATATCACAATATTTTTGTCTCTTGTCATTTTTTAACTTAAATTTCATTTTGTCTAATATAAGTATAGCCACTCCTGTTCTTATTTTGTTTTCATTTGCTTGAAATATTATTTACATCCCTTCAAGTTGGGCCCTTAAAGCTGAAGTGAGTCTCTTGTAAGCAGCATGTAGTTGAGACTTTTTAAAAATTCCATTCACCCATGGTAAGTCTTTTGATTGGATAATTTAATCTATTTGACTTAATGTAATTATAGATACGTGAGTACTCACTCTCCACATATTGTTTTCTCTTTCATAGTTCCTTTCTTTCTTCCTCTTTTGCTGTCTTTTTTTGTGATTTGATTATTTCCATAGTAATATGCTTTGATTCCTTTTTCTCTATCTTTTGTGTATCCACCACAGGTTTTTGGTTTGTTATGACCTTGAAACTTACATCTGTGGTGTAATAATCTATTTTAAGCAGATAATTTCAACTATATATAAAGACTGCACCCTTTTATTCTGTCCATATTTTATGTTTTTGATGTCAAAATTCACATCCTTTTATATTGTTTAGCTATCAACAAATTGTTGAAGCTATACTTAGTTTTAAAATTTTTGTTTTTTAACTTTTATACTAGAGTTAAGTGATTTACATACTACCATTATACTATTAGAAAATCTTGAGTTTGACTATATACCCATCAATGAGTTTCATACTTTGCTTTCATGTTACTAATTAGTGTCCTTTTGTTTTATCTTGAAGAACTCTTTATAGCTTTTCTGGTAAAGCAGGTTAAATAGTGATGAATTTCCTTGGCTTTAGTTTGTCTGGGAACGTATTTATCTTTTCTTCATTTTTGAAGGAGAACTTTCCTGGGTAAAGTACCCGAGGTTGGCAGGGTTTTTTTTGTTTTGTTTTGTTGTTTGTTTGTTTGTTTGTTTGTTTTCCCTCTTTTGGCACTTTGAATATATCAGCTTACTCTCTTCTTGCCTGGAAATTTCTGCTGAGAAATCCACTGATGGCTTTATAGAGTTCTCTTGTATGAGATGATTTTTTCTCTTGCTGCTTTCAAGACATTCTCTTTGTCTTTGATTTTTGTCAGTTTGATTATAATGTGTCTTGGTGATGTCTTTGGGTTGAATCTGTTTGGGGACCTATAAGCTTCATGTACCTGGAATCTATATCTCCTCCCAGATTTGGGCAGTTCAGCCATTCTTTCTTTTTTGTTTTCTTTTGTATAGTTTTAGAGAGGTGGGGGAGAGACAGAAGGACAGAGAGAACCCAAGCAGGCTCCATGCGCAGTGCAAAGCCTGATGCAGGGCTCAATTTCATGATCCCAAGATCATGACCTGAGCCAAAATCAAGACTTGGATGCCTAGCCAACTGAGCCACCCAGACACCCCACAGCCATTCTTTCTTCCTCTTTTAAAGATTTTATTTTTATTTGAAAAAGAGAGAGTGAGAGAGAACACAAATGGGGGGGAGGGGCAGAGGGAGAGGGAGAAGCAGACTCCCTGCTGAGCAAGGAGCCTGATGCAGGGTTCAATTCCAGGACCCTGGGATCATGACATGAGCCCAAGCCAGATGCTTGACTTACTGAGCCATTGAGATGCCCTCTGCCATTATTTCTTTAAATAAGCTTTCTGTCCACTTCTCCTCTTTGACTTTTGGGACTCCTATAATTTAAATATTATTTTATTTGATGGTACCCCATAATTCATGTAGCCTTTTTTTAAACTAATGTTTTTCTTTTTCTCCTCTGACTGGATAATTTCAAATTACCTGTCTGTGTTCACAGATTCTTTTTCTGCTCAATCAACTCTGCTCTTAATGCTTTTTTCACATTGTTCATTTCTTTGTTTTTTTTTTTTTTAATATTTTATTTATTTTGTTTGATGGAGAGAGAGACAGCCAGTGAGAGAGAGAACACAAGCAGGGGGAGTGGGAGAGGAAGAAGCAGTCTCCTAATGGAGGAGCCTGACGTGGGGCTCGGTCCCAGAACGCTGGGATCACGCCCTGAGCCGAAGGCAGACGCTTAACGACTGCGCCACCCAGGCGCCCCCACATTGTTCATTTCTTGCATTGTATTTTTCTTGCATTGTTCATTTCTTGCATTGTATTTTTCAGCTATAGAATTGTTATTTCTTAATATTTTTATTTCTTAGTTGAACTTCTCATTTTGTTCATTGTTTTCCTGATTTTGTTGAGTTGTTCTATCTGTGTTTTCTTATAGCTTGCTGAGCTTCCTTAAAGCAATCATTTTGAATTCTTTGTCTGACAACTCATAATCTTTATTCCTTTAGGGTTTCTTACTTTGTTATTGTATTTCTTCAGTGGTGTCTTGGTCTCCTGATTTTTCATGTTTCTTATAACCTTTCATTGATGCCTATGCATATAATGGAACAGACAACTCTTTCTGTCTTTACAGGCTGGCTTTTATGGGGAAAGGCTTCCACCTGTGGGTGTATGTGAAGGTAATGTTTGGGTGAAGTGTGGCACTCACAGTCCCAAGGAAGACCCAACAGCATAGTCTCCATGCCACTTCATAAGCTGAAGTCAGCTTTGACAAATATTTCAGGGATCCTCAATGACCAAAGCTGCAGGAAGTCTATGGTGTTGGTAAGGGCTGTTGTCATCTTCAGTGGCAAAGGCTCCTGGGAATCACTTTATTTCTTTGCCTCCCATGGGGGATATTGTGGCCAAAAGGATCCTCCTCATCACCTGATCTGGTCTGAGAGAGCTTTTATGCTGATGGCGGTATTGCTGTCTGATATGTGGAGGCCTGGGACTGTGGCAACTCCGTGGCCTGAGTCATGGATACCCAGGGTAGCCATGGAGGGAGGGACTGGAGTGCGAGCTCTGTGGAGTGATAATGGCTCCAGGGTCTGGAGCAATGGCTAATTCACAGTGGTACTGGCTTTGGTGTGTGTGATGAGGGTCCACACTGGACAGTCAAAGGCAGTGTCCAAACTCCTGTTACATATGGACAGATAGTAGCTTTGAGATTTGGGACACTGGATAGCCTGCAGCAATGGCACAAGTCATATCCAAGACACAGCTTCATATGGAGCAGCCATAGAGCTCGATATTGGAGCATGGGTATATACAGAGCCATTGCTGAGCCAGCTCTGGAGTTTAGGCAGTTTTTTTACTGGTGGTAAAAGCTGCTGGTGTGTTTTGTGGCATAAGTTGCTGTGATACACACTGATAAACACCACCCTGGTTCTCTACTTTGAAAGCTGTGGATTCTCCACAGCTGTTATGGGAGTTGTTGAAGTCCTTGGCAAAGGCTGCCAATGTCCTCCAAAAAGAAGCCCTCTGGTGGGTTGTATTGGCACCTGCTGCAGGCCTGATACAGATAGTGCTCACATATGTTTTTATCTGTCATCTTTAGACATCTCAGTTATGTCCATCTCCCCAGTGATTCTTTCTTTGTGGTTATTCTCTTTTTCTCCACTACATTGCTATACGTTCTTAATTGGACTCTTGGGCCTTCCCAGGACAAGTTTTGTTCATGGATATTTTGGATGTTCATTTATTTGTTTGTTTGTTTGTTTGTTTGTTTTGTGGTAGAGGGACAAAGGCTGCTATTTCTTACTCCGCCATCTTGCTGATAGCACCCAGCTTGCAGTGATTGATTTTTTAAATCAATTAATTAATTATTATGTTCAGCTGTCAAACTAAGATGGTTTCACTGGTGAATTCTGCCAAACATTTAAGAACTATCACCAAATCCTGATAATCATGTCCATAAAACAGAAGCAGAGGAATCATTGCCTACTCATTCTATAAGGCTGACATTACTTTAATACCAAAATTGGGTAATATACAAGGAAAGAAAGCTATAGACCAATATCTCGCATGGTAAACTCCTCAACAAATTATTACTGAATTGAATCCAACAATGTAAAAGAAATATATTCAACTAAATGACACATATTATGGAAATGTAAATCTGGTTCAATATTCAAAAATCAATCATTGCTTGACTTATCAATCATTGACTTATTTCACTTAGTATAATCTGCAGTTCCATCCATGTTGATGCAAATGTTGTGTAATCATCCTTTCTGATGGATGAGTAATATTCCATTGTACATATGGACCACATCTTTATCCATTCATCTGTTGAAGGGCATCTCGGCTTCTTCCATAGTTTGGCTATTATGGACAATGCTTCTATGAACGCTGGGGGTGCATATGGCCCATCTCTTCACTACGTCTGTATCTTTGGGGTAAATACCCAGTTAGTGCAGTTGCTGGGTCATAAGGTAGCTCTATTTTTAGCTCTCTGAGGAACCTCCACACTGTTTTCCAAAGTGGCTGTACCAACTTGCATTCCCACCAACAGCGTAAAGTGTTCCCCTTTCTCCACATCTCACCAACATTTGTTGTTTCTTGCCTTGTCAATTTTTGCCATTCTAACTGGTGTAAGGTGGTATCTCAGTGTGCTTTTGATTTGAATTTCCTTGATGGCTAATGATTTTGAACATTTTTTCATGTGTCTGTTAGCCATTTGTATGTCTTCATTGGAAAAGTGTCTGTTCATATCTTCTGCCCATTTTTTGATTTGTTTATTTGTTTCTCATGTATTCAGTTTGAGAAGTTCTTTGTAGATCTTGGATACCAGTCCTTTATCTGTAGTGTCATTTGCAAATATATTCTCCCATGTCGTGGGCTGCCTCTTAGTTTTTCTGACTGTTTCCTTGGCTGTGCAGAAACTTTTAATCTTGATGAAGTCCCATAAGTTCATTTTATCTTTTGTTTCTCTTGCCTTTGGGGATGAGTCATAAAAAAGGTTGCTTTGGCCGATGTCGTAGAGGTTGCTGCCTATGTTCTCCTCTAGAATTTTGATGGATTCCTGTCTCACATCAAGGTGTTTCATCCATTTGGAGTTTATTTTTGTGTATGGTTGAGATAGTGGTCAAGTTTCATTCTTTTGCATGTAGCTGTCCAATTTCCCAGCACCATTTATTGAAGAGACGGTCTTTTTTCCACCAGATGTTTTTTCCTGCTTTATCAAATATTAGTTGCCCAAAGAGCCGAGGGTCCATTTCTGGGCTCTCTATTCCGTTCCATTGGTCTATGTGTCTGTTTCTGTGCCAGTACCATGCTGTCTTCGTGATCACAGCATTGTAGTACAGCTCAAAATCCGCCATTGTGATGCCCCCAGCTTTGTTTTTCCTTTTCAAGAGTTCCTTGGAGATTCGAGGCCTTTTCTGTTTTCATACAAATTTAAGGACTATTTGTTCCAGTTCTTTGAAAAATGTCCTCGGTATTTTGATCGGGTAGCATTGAAAGTGTAGATTGCTCTGGGTAGCATGGACATTTTAACTATGTTAATTCTTCCGATCCATGAGCATGGAATATCTTTCCATCTTTTTATGTCTTCCTCAATGTCTTTCAAGAGTGATTTATAGTTTCTAGAATATAGGTCCTTTACGTCTCTGGTTAAGTTAATTCCAAGGTAACGTATGGTTTTTGGTGCTATTGTAAATGGGATGGATTCCCTAATTTCTCTTTCTTCGGTCTCGTTATTTGTGTATAGAAATGCAACTGATTTCTGAGCATTGATTTTGTATCCCGCCACGTTACTGAATTGCTCTATAACTTCTAGTAGTTTGGGAGTAGCTTCTTTTGGGTATTTCATGTAGAGTATCATGTCATCTGCGAAGAGAGACATTTTGACTTCTTCTTTGCCGATTTGAATACCTTTGTTCCCTTTTTGTCGTCTGATTGCTGTTGCAAGGACTTCTAGTAGTATGTTGAATAATAGTGGCGAGAGTGGGCATCCTTGTCGAGTTCCTGATCTTAAGGGAAAGGCTTCCAGCTTTTCCCCATTGAGAATGATATTTGCTGTAGGCTTTTCATAGATGGTTTTTATGAGATTGAGGAATGTACCCTCTATCTCTACACTCTAAAGGGTTTTAATCAGGAAACGATGCTGTATTTTGTCAAATGCTTTTTCGGCATCAATTGAGAGGATCATATGGTTCCTGAGTCTTTTCTTGTTGATATGATGTATCACGCTGATTGATTAGGGAATGTTGAACCTCACTTGCATCCAAGGTATGAATCCCACTTGGTCATGATGGATAATCCTTTTAATGTACTGTTGGATTCTATAGCCAAGATCTTGTTGAGGATTTTGGCGTCCATGTTCATTAGGGAAATCGGTCTGTAATTCTCCTTTTTGATGGGGTCTTTGCCTGGTTTGGGGATCAAGGTAATATTGGCCTCATAGAATGAGTTTGGTAGCTTTCCTTCTGTTTCTAGTTTTTGAAAGAGTTTTAGGAGAATAGGTATTATTTCTTCTTTGAATGTTTGGTAGAATTCCCCAGGAAAACTGTCCGGGCCTGGAATTTTGTTATTTGGAAGGTTGTTTATCACTGACTCAATTTCTTCATAATTAATTGGCCTGTTTAAGCAATCAATTTCTTCCGGTTTCAATCTTGGTAGTTTATAGGTTTACAGGAAGGATTCCATCTCTTCCAGATTGCTTAGTTTATTGGCATATAGCTGTTGATAAAACTTTCTAATAATCCTTCCAATTTCAATGGTGTTTGTCGTGACCTCTCCTTTTTCATTCATAATTTTAATAATCTGGGTCCTTTCTCTTTTCTTTTGGATAAGTGTTGCCAGTGTTCTGTCAATTTTATTGATTCTCTCCAAGAACCAGCTTCTAGTCCTGTTGATCTGCTCTACTATACTTCTGGTTTCTGCTTGATTGATTTCAGCTCTAATTTTGGTCAACTGCTTCCTCTTGCGTGGATTAGGCCTGTCCTTCTGTTGCTGTTCCAGCTTCTTGAGGTGAGAATATAAAAACTGCATTTTAGATTTTTCTATTCTTTTGAGTGAGGCTTGGATGGCTATGTATTTCCTCCTTAGGATTTCCTTTGCACTATCCCATAGGTTTTGGGTGTTGTATTTTCATTCTCATTGGTCTCCATAAGTTGTTTAATTTGATTTTTGATTTCCTGGTTTATCGAGTCATTCCTGAGCAGGATGGTTCTTAGTCTCCAAGTGTTTGAGTTTCTTCCAAATTTTTCCTTGTGGTTGAGTTACAATTTCAGAGCGTTGTGGTCTGAGAATATGCAGGGGATAATTTCAATCTTTTGGTATCGGTTGAGACCTGTTTTGTGTCCCAGAACATGGTCTATTCTTGAGAATGTTCCATGGGCATTAGAATAGAATGAGTATTCTTTGGTTCTGGGGTGTAGTGTTCTATATGTATCTATGAGGTCCAACTCATCGAGTATGGCATTCAAAGCCTTTGTTTCTTTGTCTAGTTTTTGCCAGGGTGTTCTGTCTATTTCTGATAGTGGAGTTTTGAGGTCCCCTACTATTAATGTTTTTTATTTATATGTCTCTTTATTCTTGTTGAGAGTTGGCTTGTGTATCTTGCTGCTCCCCTGTTGGGGGCATATATATTTATAATTGTCATATCCACTTGTTGAATACCTCCCTTAAGAATAATATAGTGCCCTTTTGCGTCTCTAACTATAGTCTGTAGTTTAAAATCCAATTTATCTGATATGAGAATTGCTACCCCAGCTTTCTTTTGAGGTCCATTTGCGTGAAAGATGGTACTCCATCCCCTTACTCTCAGTCTGAATGCATCTTTGGGTTCGAAATGAGTCTCTTGTAGATAGCAAATGGATGGGTCATTTCTTTTTATCCAATCTGCAGCCCTGTGGCATTTATGGGAGCATTTAAGCCATTGACATTAAGACTGAGTACTGAGGGATATGAATTTAATGATGCCATGTTGCCAGTAAAGTCTTTGTTTGTATTGGCTGTGACTTTCTGTTCTGTATCACTCTTGGGGCCTTTTTACTTTTATAGAGCCTCCATAATATCTCCTGTAGGGCTGGTTTCGTGGTTACAAACTTGGTTACTGACTGGCAATTATGAATTGTCTTTATTTCTCCATCAATTCTGAATGACAGCCTTGCTGGATAAAGGATCCTTGGTTGCATGTTTTTCTCTGAAAGAGCTTTAAATATGCTCCCCCAACCCTTTCTCTCATTCCAGGTCTGTGTAGACAGGGCGACGTAATTCTGATGCCTTTGCCTTGGTACATGAGAAATTTCTTTGCCCTGGCCGCTTTCAATACTGTATCCTTGGATCTAATATTTGCGAAATGCACTATGACGTGACGTGGCGTAGGTTTGTTGTGGTTGAGCTTGGGAGGGGTCCTCTCCGCCCCTTGGACACGAATGTTTGTTTCCCTTGCTAGATTAGGGAAGTTTTCAGCTACAATTTGTTCAAATATCTCTTCTAGACATCTGTTTTTCTCCACCCCCTCGGGGATGCCAATGATTCTAACATTGGATCATTTCATTGAGTCAGTAATGTCCTGTAACCTACATTCGTGAGCGTGGTTTTTTTTAAGACCATCTTTTATTTTCAGTTTTCCTCTATTAACCCATCCTCCAATTCACTAACCCGTTCCTCTGCTTCTGTGACCCTGGCCGTCAGAGCCTCTAGTTTTGCCTGCATTTGGCTCATAGAATTTTTAATTTCTGTCAGATTCGCTCTCATTTCTGTCCTTAGGGATTCTATATTCTCAGTAACCTTTCGTTAATAGTTTTTTCAATTCTACTCATCATTTTGACCATTGTTACTCTGAATTCCATTTCTCATACTTTGGTTACATCCATATCCATTGTTTCTGTGGAAGAGGCCACAGCCTCACTGTCTTTCCTTTGCTGGGGGGGGCTTCTCCTTTTGTCATTCTGATGAGGAGAGGTTGCGGTGTTGTCCAGAGCCCAAATTATTAACTGGGCCCAGGCCGTGCCCCTTGTTTTATAGGGATCTTAGGGATGTGGGCTTCTTCTTTAAAGATTTTATTTATTTATTTATGTGGCAGCCAACCAGCGAGAGAGGGAACAGAAGCAGGGGAGTGGGAGAGGAAGAAGCAGGCTCCCAGCGGAGGAGCCCGATGAGGGACTCCTTTCCAGAATGCCGGGATCACGCCCTAAACCAAAGACAGGCACTCAATGACTGTGCTACCCAGGCGCCCAGGTTGTGGGCTTCTTGATTTTTCAGCCTGCCTTCTGTGTTCTGGGGGAGGGGCCTGCCGCACTCAGGCAACCCTGTTTGGGTAGAGTCTCCCTGTCCCCTGCGAGGGGGGATGGGGATGGGCCCACTGTGAGCCGGTATTCCCAGGCTTTTGTTCTCTGGCGGCTTTCCCTAGCGGTCTGTTATGCCTCTTCTGAGAGTCAGAGCAGCAGCGGCCAAATTTCAGCCTCTGTCACAGAACAGAGGGATTGCGGCCCGTTCTCTACTAATGTTCTGGCCACTTTAACTCTGTTACTGTTGGTGCTGCTCAACCCTGCAGCGTGCGGGGACGTGCACCCCACACCCTGCGTCCCAGCTCTCACTTCCAGGGCCAGCGCGTCTCTGTCCTTTGTGTTTCTAACGCTGCCAGCCGCCAGCTGCCCCTCACACACTCCGGAAGCTCCCGGTCTCAGTCTGGATCCAGTGAGCACACCGGGATTCCGGTGTTCCTCGAGATGTCTGGTGGTGCGCGCACCCGGCTCACGGTCTCAGTCTGCTGTTTTGTGGGTGCCATCCGCGAGTCTGGTGGTGCGCGCACCCGGCTCACGGTCTCAGTCTGCTGTTTTGTGGGTGCCATCCGCGAGCCCCGCCCGCTCTCCCGTGCAAGTGGCTACCGCTCTCCGGCGCCCAATCGCGGTGGCTCCCTCCCCCTTCCATTTATCTTCCAATATCTGTGCACAGTTTCATGGCTCCCCACTTCGTACCTCAATACTCAGCGCTGGAGATGTTTATTTGTAGAGATCCAGATGCATCTTCCTGTGTCTCAGGCTGGTTCCGTGGTTGTTTAGGCTGGTCTGGTACCTATCCAGCTTGACTCGGGGGACCAGCTGAAAAAGGTGTCTCCTACTCCTCCGCCATCTTAACTCCCACTCCACATTATATCTTCTTTATCTATTTACTCATAGCCACTGCACAGCAAATCCAAAACCAAAACCAAAAATCCTTATTCTGAATATTCTGAAATGGAGAAAATGTTTATAAATGATATATCTGATAAGGGGTAAATATCCAAAATATATAAATAACTTGTACAACTCAACATCATAAAAACAAATAATCCACTTAAAAATGAAGAGAAGTTCTGATAGATATTTTTTCCAAAAAGGACATACAGATGAGCAACAGCCACCTGAAAATATGTTCAACATAACTAATCATCAGTGAAATGCAAATCAAAACCATAACGAGATATCACCTTACATGTGCCAATATGGCTAGTATCAAAAAGACAAATAATAAGTCTTTGTAGGATGTGGAAAAAAGGAAACTGTTGGTGGGAATGTAAATTGGTGTAACCACTGTGAAAAAGAGTATGGAGGTTTCTCAAAAAATTAAAAATAGAAATATCATACAATCCAGTAATCCCAATAGTGATTATTTATTCAAAGATAACAAAAACATGAATGCAAAAAGATATATGCAAAAAGATATAATGTTTACTGTAACATTATTTGCAAAAACCAAGATATGGATGCAACTATTATTGCTTTAAGCAAAGTTACTTTTTTTGACCAATTAAGAATTAGAAAAGAAAAATAAAGTATCTTGGAGTGATATATTCATTTTATGAAGATCTTCCTTACTTAATATATGTTCTAGTGTCTGACTTACTAATTTTTTTTTCCTATCTGAAAATTCTTTCAACACTTCTTGCTGAGCAGGTCTGCTGCTGCTAAATTCTTTCTCCCATCACCATTTTTTAATTTTTTTATTGGCCTGAGAAATTTTATTTCTCTTTCACATCTTGAACATTGTTTTGCTCAATATAGAATTCTAGGCTGTTTTCCCCCTATACATCAGATATTTCATTCCACTCTTTTTTTGTTTGCATGGTTTCTGATGAGAAATCCAATATAATTCTTATCTTTCTTTTATACATAATCCTTTTTATCCCTCCACACTTCTGGATTTTTCTTTTTTTTTTTTTTTTCAATTTTAATATAATATGTGTGTATTTGGGGAGACAGCAGTACTTATCCTGCTTGGCATTTTCTAATCTTCCCAGATTTATGGTGATTTGTTGTTTATTTTATATATTGGAAAGTTCGGGGCCATTATTACTTCAAATATTTCAGTCATTCTTATTTTTTCTGACATACTAATTACTCATAGACTGCATTTTTTTATGTTATTCTGCATTTTCTGAATAATTTGTTCCATTGTATTTGATGGTAATGATAATTATTATTAATTATTTTCTTTTATTGTTCTTTCATTTGCACTTTATTTTGGCAAGTTTCTGTACTGGTCTGCAAGTTCATTGATTCTTTCCTTAGTTTCATCAAATTTACTATTGAGCCCATGA
Organism: Ursus arctos; assembly: GCF_023065955.2. Lineage (NCBI taxonomy): Eukaryota > Metazoa > Chordata > Mammalia > Carnivora > Ursidae > Ursus > Ursus arctos. The sequence continues at coordinate 868,773 of NC_079874.1, forward strand.
AGCTGGATTGTGCTTAATGTTTGCTGAAGCTATGGGTATCAGGGACTTCAAATTCCTCTCATGTCCTTGTTTTTGCCTCCACATGACCTTAGTGTTTTCCTCAGAAAGTGCATGTCTTATAACTTTTTAAGCTTTCATTTATGGCTATTATATTATTTTGTAGTCTTACTGTTGTAATGATAAAGCGTGGGTTAAGAGTAACATTCTATTATTGTTTTTTCATTAAGTCTTAGTTTTGCTTGTTAATTTGGCCTGTGACCTTTAAAAATATTTTTCCATTGACCTAGCTTTTTGTTTTTCTGGTGTCTACTCCATTCTATGACTGCAGTATTCACAATCTATTTCCTTGAAGTTCTGACCCCTTTTGATTACTTTTTTCCCCTTAGACAATATGTGAAATGTGAAGGGGTCTGAAGTGGGAGTAATTCTCTTTCCTTTGTGGGATAAGTCTCTGGCAAAGTGCTTCTCCTTGGAGATTAGGCTTTTGTTATAGAGAAGTCTGTAGACTGGTTTCACAAAGGTTAGTCTTCCCCTCCCTCTGCTAGACCTTGAGGACATCTTTCCAGATCTTCCCTATGAGAATCTAGTGAGTTTCCTAGAGATAAAGCTCAGAAATTCCAGGGTCCCCAAAGATATGGCCTCTAGGAATTTTTCAGTCTTAAGCAGTCCACATTTGACCTCTAGCAATTTGTCAAAATTAGCATTTACATATTTCTACTAGGTTTTGTTTCCAGCAGGTTCTCCTGAAGGTAAGAAGATCTCTACTATGTCTGACTCTAACTATGGCTTCTTCCCATCATGGGATGGCAATTTGCCCTGCAATGTCAGTTCTGATGGGTCTAAGCAAAGTCGGTTTTCAGTTTGTTGTGTTTTATTTTAGAGTGAGGATGGGAGTTACTATCCAAGCTCTTTTCATATTAGAACTGAAAATAGAAATTACAAAGGAGATTTTTAAATTTACTTTGGAATTTGGGTGTAGGTTCTGCCATTCTACTTGAAAGTGCCTGAGTCTGTTCATAGTTTTTTGTTTTGCTTGGTTTTTAACATTTTACTCAGTATGCATGAGCCTGTGGACTTTTATTATAATTCAAAACAGTGGCACAAAAGGAAGAAAAATGGAGTCGAATGATCAGAAGTAGTGCTGATATTGGGAAATAATATTAAAATTGTCATTTAAAAACAAACAAAATATTGTATATTTAATAATTGTGTGTTGATATTTTGGTGTCTGAATCCCACATGTGTGTGAGGCTGAAACATCAAGTGAGAGACAGAACTAAGGGATGATGTTGAATACCCTGGACCATGTTTATAGACATCCCTCTGTGATTCCAGAATCCCAAGTGCCTATGGAATGCAATTAAAACTGTCTCCGCAATGGACCTTATCATCCATGTACAGCAAATAACTTTAAGTGATGGAAAGCATCAACTTTGAGGTCAGACAGACTGAGATCAGGTGACAGTAGTGTCACTCTATTGGTATGACAGCACTGCTCAGACCTCCCTGCAGAGTGCAGTTAGCTGACAGTTCTCAGCCGTTAAAAATTTCAAGACCCAGTTTCAGCTTCCAAGCTGAGACTGCTTTTCCTGGACAACTTTAGCCAATGGCTAAATATGGCTATGATACCAGAGTCTGGCCATTCCTATCTAATATGGGACTCCTTCATCAGGCAGTCTTTGCCTTGAGCTCCCAGTTGGGTGGGCTGATATTGTCAGGTGCCATTGAGATATGAGGCACACCTTGCCCCATTCTGATGTCTTCGTCTCATTTTTATTCCCAAGTGTTGATCTTTCCCTCATGAACTTCTTATACTCCTCATTCTCTGTCTCTCTCTGTCTCTCTCTCTCTTTTTTTCAGTTATTGCTTCTGGGGAACATTCCTGAAACAGTGTGTGATCTTGGCAGCTTCTATAACATTATAATTACACATTTAAAAAGATAATCATTACTTCAAAAGTTTGTTGTGAAAAAATAAAAAAAAAAAGATGTGGGGAATAAATGGTTCCATTCCCATAACTTTGTTAGTTAGATGGCATCAGACAAGTAGGGTATAACCCCCTTTATATGTATAAATATATATATTTAAGTATATATATAAGTATACATATACTTCTCTATAATGTAGGATAGGTGTTTAAGCTAAATTGAAGTGAAAATGGGAGGTAAAAAAAGAGGTAGATCAGGAGGCAAAAATGCAAGGTTATGCAGATTAAATTTACCACTAAAATGTACTTATTAATGAATATCAGTTCTAGTTTTAGGATAACTAGGTGTCTGTCCTGCCTGGGCTTGTAAGAGTCATCTGATATGATGGGGTAATTTATTTTTGCTTCTTTAAGCAACTTATTGTTAAGAGGGTTGGAAACAAAAGTAGTTAGAGACACTGGGATTCAAGGTAAACACCAACGAATGAAGTCTGAGGTCTGCAGAAAATCCTTGGGTTGGGATCATTGAAATAAAAAACCACATGTGGTATCATAAATATTACAACACAACTGTCAAAAATAGTGTCAAAATATACTAAATTTATTAAAAGTCCTTCACATAAATTACTTCTTGTACTTATTAGAGTCTTGCAAATTAGATATCATTTTCTCTATTTTTAAGAAGAATGAAATCAAGCCATGGACCTTTCCCAAAGTCACACAAGAGAAAATGATTGGCCAAACTCAAAATGTCAAGTCAAGAGCATTTGCACTATCACCTTTATTTCATCATGTTTCCATGAGCAAGATGATTATCTTCAAGCAAAACAGACTGGCTGTGCAACATCTACTTAGAAACTTTTATTTTCAACATAGTGGAGGAAGTGTTTTATTTTTGAGTATTCACTAACTGGAGAAAACATGAACTTTTCCCATCAGAGAATCTGGCAAGTGCATGTAGGTAAACCTTGGGCCTGCCTGGGACTAACATCTCAAGAACATTGATCAATAAACACCGTTCCAATCATCTCATGTTACAGTCACTGGCAGCGGTAAGGTTTGGCCGCTGCAGCTCCGGGTGTTTATGCATTGCCAGTTCCAGTCCTGTTCTTGGAGATTATCCATATGGACACTTAGCTCATTTAGCCAGTCAAGAGTTTTCCAAAATGTAAGTTTATTGCCAAGTTAGTAAAGCAATTATATAACACACCAATTTCCAATATCTAGCCTAAAGTCTGCTATACACTAAATGCTCAAATGTTTCTTCAAAGAATGAATAAAATACTTAGTATTAAGAGACTTCTATTTTCCTACATAGCTTCCTAAAAAGGCAAATATTTAGTAATTAGGATAGAGTTTTCAATGATTAAGCAAAATCATTAATATTTATCAGAGGTTTACCCTTCAACTAAGTCATTTATACAATTTCATTTAATCCCCACGATCATCTTGAAAGCTGTTTTTGTTTTTTTGTTTTGTTTTGTTTTTGTTTTTGTTTTTGTTTTTGTTTTTCAGGAAAGAAGAAGGATAATTAGCGATGTACTCAAGGTGACCTGCAAATAAATGGCACTGGAAAGATTTGAATCTAGCACTGACTAATTTCAAAGTCAAAGCATGTATCCTATCACACTGGTGGTTTCTAGGTGTAGACCTTGGGCCAGCAGGATCAGCATCACCAAACTGGAAACTCTCGAGAGAGGGCCAGCAGCCTTGTTTGGGCAGTTTCCAGGAGATCCTGATGCAGTGGAGCAGGAGAGCCATTAAGCTACTCTCCAAACTTGTCCATTCCCATCTGTTGGTCTTTACCCTGTCTTTGCTCCATATTTATATACATCATACTGACAAAAAATATCTTCTCAGTTTCAGGAAGTCGTCAGAGAATTTCTGCAATGGAGATGTTTTCCTCACATAAAAACTGAATTACATGGCACACTTCTGGGAATATTACATATCTTGGAAAACACAATTTTTAAGTAGTCACAAAGATAACTGCTACTCTCTATAATTTTATCACAAGACTTAATAGAGTTTTGTTTTACTTGTCAAATTATTTCAGCATGAAAAATGATACTAAAATTAAACATGAAGCAGTGATGTAGTGTGCAATATTTCCTAATAAAGATGATCAAATAAGTAAACAAGTCACTGAGATGGGACATGTTCACCACTACCACCAAGTGCTTTTTGGTGTGAGATGAAGTGACACACACTCTGTAGGTAGTCTCTATCTTCCCACATTCACCATAAAGCCAGAGTCAGCACTTCATCACATCCCTCATTGACCACAGCAAAAACAAGGCAGCAACAGAAGCCCTCACTCCAACTCTACAGCAGTGGTACCCTGCATGGACGCTTTCTGCAGAAACCAGGGGAGGGGTATTCTTGCCATGAGCACAGGAAAATGGGACTTTGCTCTTACAACCTGCCAGTCCCAGGTCTGCTGTCCCTGTAGATTTCTCCATATGCTCTGTTACACTTTGCTCAGTCCATCCTCCTCCTCTTTGTCTCCTCTCTGATCTTTCCCCTCTGTCTCTTCCTGTTCTTCTACAAACAATGGATCTTCCTCAAGATTCATTTCTCAATACACAGAGATAGTAATAACTTTTTTCTTTCTATTACATATATTCAAAAAGAAGAAAAAGATATAATTTTTAAAATCATTCATTTTTAAATTTCTAATTCTAAACCACTCCATTGTATGACATGGAAACTTCATAAAGGTTGTTGAATAATGGCAGGGAGGGGCAATAGACAGGTGTTGCCACCACCATGAATCTGCTGTCCAAACGTACTAGCTGAGGTGGGACCTGAGTGATGTTGCTGGCCCCAGGAGATGACAAAAGCCCTCCCTTTAGATAGAACCAACCAGAAGATGCATTCTTTTGCATATGAAGTTAGACTTAAACTTCTGATTTCCCCTTAGCTCTCTGATAGCTCCCCATTATCTTTTTTTAGGGGAAGGAATGACCTTGATGACAAAAACAGGCCTCCTCCACCTGTAATTACCATTGTCTAATTTGGTGCTGATTATTATTGAATCTATTTAAGAGGCACAATGTGATGATACATTTTACTGAACAGATCTTTATACTCTATTGTGTCATTAAGGAAACAGATGCCACAGCTTCAGGGAAGGAAAACATTCAGCAAGCAAGAGGAACATTTTAGACACTGTGAAAATCACAGAGCTGGTCCCATGGGCAATGACCACAGAGGTCTCTGAAGTGCAGAGTGTAATAATGAAGGTAAGGTAGCTGAATGGGAGCCAGGACCCAACATAAGCCCATCTGGCTCCCACTACTTCTTTCCTTCCATCTGGTTTCTGCAACAAGGAGTATAGAACAGTGGTTAGGAGCAAACATTCTGGAACCAGACAGTTTGGGGATTAAAATCCTCACTCTTCCCCCTAGTAGTAGCATAATCTTGGGCAAGTCATTAATTTCTCACTATCTCAGTATCTTCATTTATTTAATTGGGATGAAAATAAAGTTCCTGTGTCATAGATGTCTGGTTATCTATTGCTATATAATAAATCACCAAATGTAGTGGTTTAAAACAGCAGCAATCACATTATCTCATGATTTCCATGGGTCATCAGTTCACAAAAGGCTCTGCTGGACAGCTCTGTCTCAGTGTCTTTGCTGGGATTATGGAGGTCAGACAGTGGTGGAAGCTGGAACTGGGGGTGGGAAAATGAAGCAGCTGGAGATGGCTAGGACCTCCATCTTATGCAGCCCCTGGGCTTCCTCATGCTGCCTCTCCAGGTGAATTAGTTTGGACTTCCTTACAGCATGGCAAACTCAGGGCTTATTTAGTAATGAAAGACTTTGAGGAATATTCTAACAAACAAACTGTCATCTTCTATGAACAAGGAGACACCACTTCTTCATGAGAGGAGCATCAACATTTCATGCTACAATAACCTATAGGATGGGAGGAATGCTGCGGTCAATTCTATAAAACACAATCTGGTGCAACAGTGTTAGAAGTTAGTTCATGTAAAGCACACAGACTGCTAGCCCTGACAAAGTATGGACCTTAAAAAGAAGTGAAGTTAAATCTCCAAAACAAGGTTAGGCAACCATTGAAAAAAACGAGATGGAAAGCCCACTCGCTGGACCTGGGCAGAGGTTCTCAGGAGCATCTACTCCCCACTCAGCTCTAGAGAGGCTATGCCTATTTAGAGACCTCTGTTCTCAGGCCCAGGGCACCTCCCCCATGTGTGAGGAGTAGAATAGAAAAGGGCATTTCCTAAATGGCTGGGAAGTGGCTCCAAGTGCTATTTCAACCCACCCATATTGACTGCGTATGTTCATATGAGATTTAAAATATAATTTTATTGAAATTCCAGAGACATGGTCTCAGGGGCTGCTTCAGTCTCCACATGTTCAAATTACCTAGGACAAGAACTTGCCCAGAGTTGCCATTTGCTATTGTTCTTTCCTTTGGCCTTTGAGCCAGATGGAAGGGCTCAGGTCTGAGTCAGGTCTGAACACTGCTGCTCAGTGGCCATGGGACCAAAGAAAGCAGGGTGAGGGAAGAACCAGCTGCTGGCCAAACACCAGTGATAGCTCCTGCAATGCCACTCTCACCCTGTGCACTTGACCCTGCCTCTCTCAGGCTTGCCCTTGGACTTTGACTATTGCTTCTGGCTTGGCCCCACTTGAGTGCCCTGGGGCCTTTGTTATCCCTTCATACATACTCTGTAACCTGTCTCTAAATCTCCCTGGCTCTACATCCGCATCTATCTCTATCTATCTCTGGTCTCTCCACACTGCTTCTGCCTTCTCATTTGTTTTAGTTTCTCCTTTGTCTTCTCTGTGTCATCTCTCCTTCTAACCAGCTGCACCTTCCTCAGGTCCCTCCATCCAATTCTCTGCACTGGTAATCTTACCATGAGCACTTCAAATACGTGTTTGACCACTACAAAAAATACTATTACCATATAATAGACTTCTTTTTGTGACTAAGAAAATAGATCATGAAAAATGTTAAGAGGTTGTGATTTTAACTACATATTTTGACTTGTATGCAGTTTCAATTTAGCACTTGCTGTGAAATGCAAGGATGGTATTCTTTTCCAGTTCCCTCAGCTCCCCTCTGCAGCTCATGATATCAGTCAGTTACTATTTTTATATTGTTAATGTTTATAATGTTTGTATTCTATTCCATAAACACAATTTTGATTATTTAGCATTGATATAATGTGTAAAATGAACCGAGGCTCAGGACACTCTTCTGGCTTCTCTGTGCCTGAGTTTTTCAACTGACTGCCTTTCACTATTGGTGGTTTTTTTTCACTTGTTTTTGTTTTGTTTTGTTTCAGATTGAGTTTAAGAATGTTGTGTTTCTTGAGATCTATCACCCTTGAGATGATCTCCCTAGAGCTGTAATACTTGAATGAAATCTTTGTCTAGTACACTATTCTTGGTAATACTTTATTTCCCTAAAAATATTTAGGATTACTTTTATGTACTCATGGCATTGAGTAATGCCAAAGAAAAATCTGATGTGATGTCTATCCCTCTCACCAAATGACCTACTTGAAATTAATCAGTTTATCTGATTTTCCTGGAAATGGTATGCACTTTTGAACTTCAGAATTGGGAAGGTTTTCTCTCTGTGGATGTTTTTCCTTGTGTATAAGAATATATGTTTTGTTCCATTTGTTGGAGGCTTCTTTCCAGGGACCTAGTTATCCTTAGATTATATCATCTTTGTCTATCTTCCATATCTGTCATCTTTTCTCTAGTTGATTTATTTATTTGAAATCAAGTCTTTCTGCTTGTAATTCAGTTGCCAGTGGTAACTATTCAGTTCTTTGTTTATACTACTTCACTGGTTCTGAGATAATATGATCATGGTATTGTTTTGGTTCCTAATTTGACCAGGTTATCCAGTCCTTCTTTTGGTCTCAGATTTTGGCTTATTACATCTTCTTTGAACTTTTGAATCCACATTTTTATTAACCCTATTCTATAGTGTAAGGAAAAATGGTTACTTTTCCTGCATTTTTGTGCTTTTTTTCCCATAGTTTTTATATGCCTTTGATATGATACATTACATGTATATATATTTGCTGCAGTAAGTTGTTTCTTTTCATCTTGCTCAGGCTTGGCTACTATTGTGTTTCTATAGTTTAGCGTGAGTGATTAATTCATTCCCTCTCACCACATAGTATCTGAAGCCAGCTTGTTTCTGCTCTTCAGTTACCATTGGAAGGAAGGTGTTGGGTACTTTGAATTCTGGTAGGCCTTGGTAGCCTGAGGGTATGGTAAGCCCCCCAAAGAATCTAGGATCCCACTGTAGACACCCTTAGTTGAAAAACCTAAGCTCTTCCTGTGAGTTTTTTTTTTTTTTTCAATGTCCTATATCAGGACTTCTTAGCCTTCCAAGTTGAAGTATAAATTCAATTCTTAATACGGAGTACTCTTGGGCTTTGGGTCTTTCCCATTAACTCAATGGGAGCACTGAGATACAGCCAGCACTATTCTATACTTTCTTTCCATACATTTCTCCCCAGCCCCTGCTATCTCTCTGCTTTAAGACAAGAAGGAATGGAAAGGCTAACCATTCACTTTGCTTCCCGTGAATTTTGGGGTTACTAGTGCACATTTTCAGGATTAGTGGGCTTCTGGGATAAGGGAACAAGATTAGCATTCTAATCTTTCTGTGCCTTCCCAGACACTTTAGAATGAAGCATTTCTTTTGTTAGTCACCAATTTTTGCAATTTATTACATTATATTATAACCCCAGTTATCTGTACTTGCTGCTGGTCAATTTTCCTGCTGTGTGTCAATTTCAATCTGTCATCTTAACCAATAACTTTTCTTTGAAATGAAATCTTTCATGAAATCAGTGCTCATGTAGTTCAGTCTCTAAGCAGTTGAAATGCAGTCCACCACTAAAAAGAAATAATGAAACAATCTTCAAGGACTCAATTCCTCTCTAGTACCTCCTGAAGGGTGTCAAGTCACAGGTAGTTCATTCATCACACACTCATTCCTGCAAAACCCCTTCATGTTCTCCCTCCTCTTCTCCCTGACTTTCTAACACCACACACATTTTTCCAAACTCAGAAACTCTTCAATCCGTGTTAGTCTAGCACATCTTTTGTGCTCATCTTGTTTTTCTTCCCAATTCTACTTTGCAGAAGTTAAAATAACCAGTTTAAGTAGAAAGTCTGTCCTTCCTTGGAGGGCAGGAGAAGGGAATCAGCTGAACTCTGTCTGCCTAGCGGGGAGAAAAGCAGAGGCTAGAGACTTTCATATACTAGTCTCCTTTGCCCTGTAGTATGTAAGACAGGTAAAAATGCATGTGGTCATTTTAACTAAAGAAAAGATGGAGGAGGGCCTTATATCTTCAATCCACCATTAGTCTCTCTGTCTTTCCAATGGCCTCCCTCCAACTGCAGGGACTTTGGGAGGAACCTTTGCAGGACCCTAGCACTTAGCAGAAGCACCAGTTTGAAGAGCACTTCCAGGTATATAGATAATGCAAAAATGCAGCATTACAAATTACTGGAGGAGAGTATAGACTCCTCAATTGCTGGAACAATTGGCTTGCTTATGGTAAAATAAAATGGAATTAGCTCACACTACACAAAATGTGTATTCTTTGTGGACTAAAGATTTAAATGTGAAAAATAAAACCATAAAAATTTAGAAGAAAATACATCTGTATTACATCAAGGTATGAAACAATTTTTTTAAGACAAAACAGCACAAAAAATAAAGGAAAAAAACTGAAAAGTTTGATGAATGAAAATAATAAGATGGTTATGCTCTAAAAATTCAAAATAGCAAAAATTTTTTGAAAAGATGCTGGGTAGGAGATTTTGCCAAGCAAACATATTATGGTAACCAGAATACATAACGAACACCTACAAATCAGGGTGTAAACAACAAAGCAACAAAGTAAATGGAGGATTATATGTACAGGCAATTCATAGAAGAAAAACCCAGATGGGACATCAATATTTATTAAGATGCATATGCTCTTCAAAAAATCAGGAAAACTCAATAAAAGCAACAAAAGGATATCAGTTCATTCTCATTACATTGGAAAAAACAAAACAAAACAAGTCTGATAGTCCAAAGTGTTGGCAAGGATGCAGGGTTGGGGCATCTGTTGGGAAAAGTGCAAATTGGTATAACTGCATGAGAAAGAAATGTGGCAAAATCTATCCAAATAAAGATGCACATTCCTTAAGTTTCAATAATTCTACTTGCAGATAAATATCTCCAGATGTTCCTGCTGTGTGCACAAGGAGGCATGTCAAAGAAGTTCATTGCAGACTTGTTTGCAATAAAATGAAGATAGATGATTATGTTTTGGTATATTAATGCAATTAAATATCATTCAGACTTAAATGCATGATCTAAATCCACATGAATAAGTCTAGGAAAATAAAATCGAATGAAGATCATGGAACATTGCATCAAAAACTGGGGATACACTCTATGGTGACTAATATAACAAAATAAAAACTATAAATAAATAATAAATAAATAAATAATACCCAAAAAATCAAATGAGGAAAGTTTGTTATAAAAAGCATAGGATGCCATTTTTAAAATACCCAGAAAAACATAATATGCTGCTTACGAATTTATTTATATGAGGCACTAGTATAAAAACATTAATTTCAGAATGGTGATTATCCTAGGGAAGGGGGAAGAGGAAACATAGGGGATCTGGTAGAGGTGTTAAGGATATTATAACAATTCAAAAATTCAAAATGTTTTATTTGTAAAATAAATAAATATGACAATCATATCGACACCTATCTGTCATGTAACTCTCTAATTTTTGAATGTTTGTAATATTTCCTAATAAACACAGGGAAAAAGACATGAAAGGAAGCAGGCTGAAGTCCAACTGCTATGGACATTCCAAGTCCCAAGAACATGGTTCAGCCTCCCTGTTCAGCCTCATCTTTGTCCACATCCTGACTCAAATCACACTTGTGCTTTTAACGTATCAATACTCTGTGGATTCCCATGCAGTCCACATCCTCCCTCATACCTCCATCCTCCCTCATACCTCCATCCTCCTGACTCTGCTGGTTCCTCAGCCTTCTCCTCTTTGGGAAGCTGACCCTCTCAGTTGGGCCAGTGGTTCCTCCCCAGGTGTATGTTTTCAAATGATTCCATAATAATCATTAAATGTCAGTCCATAGATAGACTGAGAACATTCTGAGGGTGGAGAGGGCTGAACCTGTAGCTATCTAGACCAAAAATCAGTCTAGAACCCAGTAGAGGTCAATGTTTGTTGGATTCAATTGACCTGACCTCAGACATGCAACTGGCTGCCTTCTGGCCTGTCAGCTGGAGCAGCCACAGAGCCCAGTGCTCCCAGGCCTACCTCTGGCTGGTGGGGGAGGTTACAATCATGTGACTACAGGTTAAGGTGTTACAAACAAAGCTGACCTTGTTTCCTCTCTTCTGGGGATTTCCCTAAATTTTTAAATGGTTTTTATCTATGTTTCAGCTTTGACAGCTTATAAGTGGCTTACCCCCCACCCTCACTAGTCGCTCACACTTTGGCTGTTTGCTTTCAGGGACTGAATTCATTTTTCCTACTCTAATAACTGAAAGGCAACTCATTGCCGTGGGTCTTTGCTCTCTATCAAGCACCTTCCATAATTATATCATTTAATCTTCTGGCATCCCTGTGAAGTGTGTAATCTTTGTCTCTATTTCATAAATGAGTAAACAGGGATTCAGAGAGGCAATATGACTCATGCAGTCACACAGCAAGACCCAGGTCCAGAAATCCTCCCCTAGATGGTATGATTCTGCAACCAAGCTCTGTTGTCTCCCCACCAGCCTGCTCCTCCTCTGCAATTCCCCATCCCCTTGGAGTCAGCAGTCTTCATTATCAGTGCTGTCTGAGATTGAACCAGCAGAACACACATGACAATAGCATAGATGTGCCTAAGCCTGGGGGAAAGACAGTTAATAATGAAGAGCCTCATTACTCTGGGGCAATCACACACAATTAACAGATTCGCTAATTTCATATTCTTACCTTTCTAATAAATGTGCAGTTTCATATGGAAGTTATTCATTTATTAACATGAGATTGTTCCACTCTGAAGTATAAGTGAAAAAACAATGGGAGGGGGCTGAGCCATGTTCAGGTATCACGTGTGCAGGGGCAGAAATGTGCACTCTCCATAGGTATTGCCAGTGAGCTGGCATCTCTGAGGGTAGAACATTCTATGGAGATGGGATCATTAGCAAAATTACATAGCTAATGAAGGACAAGGTAATGAAACTCCGTAACGTTTTATAAGCTTGTACAAACAGCAACGTGTCATACATCACTGGGAAATGATTGCCAGAGAGTTGCTAGGAATGTACTCATTAAGTCTTAACAATACCAACTGGACAGTTTATCCCCCATGGAGCAGCTCATTCAAATGCACTTCTCTCTTTATCTCAGGCTCTGAGACGTGGATTTCAGGTCTCAATCTCAGGCAGGCATCTAGCTTCACCTCCCATAGTGAGATGGGCATATTTGAGGAAATCATCTTAAGAGCTAAAGGAGGAGGAAAAAGATGTCCCATTCCCCAGCAAAGGGCACCAAGACCTCAAATTGCAAAAATGTTGCATGTGTTGTTATAAAAAAAAGTCGGGGCGCCTGGGTGGCACAGCGGTTAAGTGTCTGCCTTCGGCTCTGGGCGTGATCCCGGCGATATGGGATCGAGCCCTACATCAGGCTTCTCCGCTATGAGCCTGCTTCTTCCTCTCCCACTCCCCCTGCTTGTGTTCCCTCTCTCGCTGGCTGTCTCTATCTCTGTCAAATAAATAAATAATATCTTTAAAAAAAAAAAGTCATTCTCTGCTCGTGCTTTCAAATAAGTGAAAGACAAGAAAGGAATGATAACACCTGTTTAGGTCAGTGAGCACTCCTGACTGTATTTGGATAATGCCCTGCAGCCCAGTCATACCATGTGGTATAATATTATAGTATAGCATGGGCACATATATTTCTTAAAACAAATAGCATTCTTGCCACTCACTCCCATTATGTTGGAATATAACTAGCCTAAATTTGGAAATTATTTTACAAATATTAATGAGGCCTCAAATCAGGACTGTTCTTTGTGGAGCTGCTAGTGGAAACACAATTATAATAAGCCCAAAGACTGCCATATGTTGGTCTTGCTGTGCATGGGGCCAGTGTGGATGGATGTGCTTAGCTAAATGGCAGTGTTTGTCTTCTGGTGTTAGTGTGTTGAAGACACTTTGGGAAGGTTAGAGTCATGGTTCTGTGGGATAGGCAATGGTGCTGGTAGGACATTCATATTTACTGAATTAGGAGGGAAAAAAGAAAGAGAACAAAAGAAGGGAAGGCAATTATAAAAACACTGTGGGCACCTCATTGGTCTTGGAGCTCTATCTCCCACCTGAGGGCATCAGGAGAGCACCAAACAGGCTCTGACTGGACTGTGGTCTGTTCAGCGATATGTTCTGGGATGATGTTTATAACTATTCCTTGCAGGATACACACAATGGAATATCACTCAGCCATCAAAAAGAATGAAATTTTGCCATTTGCAATGACATGGATAGAACTTTGTAGTGGATATTATGCTAGAAGTCAGCCAAGGAAAGATAAATACTTAGGATTTCACTCATATGTGCAATTTAAGAAACAAAACAAATGAACATAGGGGAAAGGAAGGAAAAATAAAATAAGATGAAAAATGAGAGGGAGGCAAACCATAAGAGATGCTGAACAATAGGAAACAAACTGAGGGTTGCTGGAGGGAAGGAGGGCGGGGGAGGGATAATTGGGTCATGGGCATTAAGGAAGGCACTTGGTGTAATGAGCACTGGGTGTTATATGCAACTGATAAATCACTAGATTCTACCTCTGAAACTAATAATACACTACATGTTAACTAAGTTGAATTTAATAAAAAATTAAGAGGAAAAAGAAAAAAGCAGCAGAAGCCTCTGAGCAGCCAGTTGGGGGAATCCAGAGAGTTGCAAGGGAAGCAGCTGTGGGAGAAACTGGGAGGCTTTATGTGGACCGTAAGGCCTGCCTCGAATCGTTGATTGCTGCTCAGTAACTGTCCCAATGCTGACAAGTAGCAACCTCTAAGCTTTAGATTATTAGAGAAGTTGGTATGAAGAGCTGAACTGTGTACCTCCCAAATTCCGATGCTGAAGTCCTCACCCCTATTACCTCAGAATGAAGCTGTTTAGGTGGGCCCTAATGCAGTTTGACTGGAGTCCTTAAAAGAGGAGGAGATTGGAACACAGACACACACAGGAAAGACCATATGAAGATAACAGGGAGGAGACAGGCATCTGCAAACCAAGCAGAGGGTCTTTAGGAAGAACCAAACCTACCTACACCTTGATCTCAATCTTCTAACCTCCAGAAATGTGAGAACTACATTTCTGTTGCCTAAGTCTCCCATTCTGTGGCACTTTGTTACGGTAGCCCACACAAACTAACACAGTTGAGAAAGTAAGTATAACATGAGGTGTTGACTAAGTATTAACTAGGGTGAGACACCAACACCCTGAGCTTCCTCTGGCCTCGAAGTCTTGGACAAACATGAACAAGTGTACCAACATGCCACTGGGTTTTACACACCCCCATTCACCCAGCTCCTGTACTTGTCACAAAGGGCCTTAAGTGTCCCATAAACCATCCCAGAGTTGCTGCAAACAAATCCACACTCAGAGAGAAGTCTGCTTCTCCACCCTCTGTGAAGGGTCTCGTATTGGCCAGCCTCTCTGTGGCGGCCCCTGAGCCTGAGCTAAGCAGCAGGGTGGTGTTGTGCACCTACAGAAGGGGAAAATGCCTTCTTCCACTGTCTGCTTCCTGACAGAGGGTACTCAACAGTGATACTTTATGCTTTTGCCCTGATGACTTAAAGTATCGAAGCTAAAATGGTCCTTTGGTTTTTACTGACAGCTTCCCGCCTCTCACCCTTTTTCCTCCAACCCTTCTTCCCCAGGCTTTCTGTTTCTAGGCAGTGCTGGCTGCTAAAGAATGTTTGAATAAGGAAAAATTGACTTCAGGGAGGAAAGGATTCTTTCTTTCTTTCTTTTTTATTTTCTGCTTCCAGTGGATTCTGAGCTAGTGCTTCTCAAACTTGAACTGCCTCAAGAATTACCCTGGGAAGCCTATTAAATGAATCAGGTGGGGAGCCAAATTCATAGGCCTCACCTCTAGAGTTTCTGATTTAGCACGTATGGGGCAAAGCCTGGGAATGTGCTTTTCTTAAGGCTCCTGGGATGCTGTTGCTTCCTGTCTGAGGACCACCTTTTATTCTTATTTTTTTGAAGGTTTGTACACAGCACAGTTTTAATGAGTTTAGTGTAAGTCTATTCCCACAGGCTTCTACACATAAGTTCACAAACATGTGTGTGTGTGTGTGTGTGTGTGTGTGTGATACTGTGGTTTATTCTAATTATTTTTTAAGTTTTTATTTAAATTCCACTTTAACATATAGCATAGCATAACATATGACATATATAGTTAACATATGGCATAATATTAGTTTCAGGTACACATTATAGAGAGTCAACAATTGCATACATCACCTGGTGCTAATCACAACTGTGCTCCTTAATCCCCATCACCTATTTTACCCATCTTCCCACCCACTTTCCCTCTGGTAACCATCAATTTGTTCTCCATAGTTAAAAGTCTCTTTCTTGGTTTGTCCCTCTTTCTTTTTTTCCCCTTTGTTGGTTTTGTTTCTTAAATTCCACATATGAGTGAAATTTTATGGTATTTGTTTTTCTCTAACTGACTTATTTCACTTAAAATAACATTCTAGCTCCATCCACATTGTTAAAAATGGCAGGTTTTCATTCTTTTTTATGGCTGAGTAATATTCCACTGTGTGTGTGTGTGTGTGTGTGTGTGTGTGTGTGTGTGTGTATCTCATATCTTCTTTATCCATTCATCTGTTGATGGACATTTGAGTTGTTCCCATAATTTGGTTATTGTTGATATTGTAGCTATAAACATCAGGGTTTCATGTATCCTTTTGAATTAGTATTTTTTTTTTATTCTTGGGGTAAATACCTAGTACAATGGCTGGATCATAGGGTAGTTCTATTTTCAACTTTTTTGAGGAACCTCCATATTGTTTTCCAGAGTGGCTGGACAAGTTTACATTCCCACCAACAGTGTAAGAGGGTTCCCCTTTCCCTGAACCCTCATAAACACCTGTTGTTTCTTGTGTTAGTCATTCTCACAGGTATGAGGTGATAACCAATAACCTATAACCTATACCAATAACCAATAACCTATACCCTAGGTATAGACCTATGCTATACCATATGCTAAACCATAAAAGAATTGCATGCTTAAAGATATTGCCAAAAACAAACAAACAAACAAACAACAAGAGGAGATCTTGATAGAAAGTCATTATGAGGACACTCATAGCTCCATGATACTAGTAGCGGCAGTCTAAATGGCAGCAAAACCAGAGCTAATTAAGATAACAAGGGAGAAAAAGAGCTAAGACCAAGAAAATCCCTCTGAGGATCATGGTTAACCCTGAGTGCTGGGAAGGTTGTGTGCAAATACTGATGTCCATCAATCAGAATAACAGAGAATGATGTGGGTAACACTTGAAAACATTCCCAATGCCCCTACACAGGTCCACTAAGGCCTTGAAGTACAACCTCTGACCAACCCCTGAACAATAAGTTTGCTTTTATGCAAGGTGACTCTTGGGAAGCAAGGTTTAAACATAATATTACTGTCATCCCCTAGGCTGAAAGACAGTGTGTATGCCTAAAGCTACACCATCTCACTGGTGATTAAATTAAAAAATTCAAGTGATCAACAGTGGGTAAAACACACACACACGCACACAGGCTCTGTTTCTCTGGAGAACCTTTACTAATACAGTGACTTTTAAAAAGACAGATATATGGAGGGAGTTAAGATGGCAGAGGAGTAGGGGACCCCTTTTTCAGCTGGTCCCCTGAGTCAAGTTGGATAGGTACCAGACCAGCCTGAACATCCACGGAATCAGCCTGAGATGCAGAAAGATACATCTGGGTCTCTAAAAATGAACATTTCCAGTGCTGAGTATTGAGGTACAAAGCGGGAAACCCTGAAACCTCACACAGGTATCGGAAGATAAATGGAAGGGGGAGGGAGCTGCCGCATTCGGGCAACAGGAAGCGGTAGCCACCTGCGTGGGGGAGCGGGCAGACTCGCAGACCGGCACCCACGAGAGAGCAGACCGGGACCTTGAGCCAGGAAACACATGCGACCAGTCTGAAACGGAGCTTCGATGTGCTCACTGGAACCAGACTGAGACAGGGAGCTCCAGGAGCGCGAGGGGGGGCTGGCGGCTGGCGGTGTTAGAAACACAAAGGACAGAGATGAGCTGGCCCTGGAAGTGAGGGCTAGGACGCTGGCTGTGGGGTGCATATCCAGGGATGCGGCAGAGTTGAGCAGCACCAACAGAAACAGAGTTACAGTGGCCAGAACATCAGTGGAGAATGGTCCGTGGTACCTCTGTTCTGAGACAGAGGCAAAGATTCGGCCACTGCTGCTCTGACTCTCAGAAGAGGCACAGCAAACCACCAGGGAAAGCCACCAGAGAAAAAGCCTGGAAATACTGGCTCACAGTGGGCCCATCCCCATCCCCCTTGCAGGGGACACAGAGTCTCTACCCAAACACGGTTGCCTGAGTATTGGCGCGGGAGGCCCTTCCCCCAGAAGGCAGGCTGAAAGATCAAGAAGCCCACATCCCTAAGATCCCTATACAACAAGGGCGCACGGCCTGGGTCCCAGTCAATAATTTGGGCTCTGAACAACCCCACAACCTCTACTCATCAGAAGGATGAGAATGAGAAAACCCCCCAAGCAAAGAAAAGACAATGAGTCTGTGGCCTCTGCCACAGAATTCATGGATATGGATATAACCAAATGGAATTCAGAGTAACAATGGTCAAGATGATGTGTAGACTTGAAAAAAGTATTAACGAAAATGTTAATGAGAACATAGAATCTCTAAGGGAGGAAATGGGAGCGAATCTGGCAGAAATTAAAAATGCTGTGAATCAAATACCTTCAAAACTAGATGCTCTGTCGTCCAGGGTGAATGAGGCAGAAGAATGTATTGGCGAATTGGAGGATGGGTTAGTAGAAGAGAAAGCTAAAATAGAAACTTGGCTCAAAAAATCCAATCTCAAGAATGTAGGTTAGGGGAGATTACTGATTCAACAAAACGTTCCAATGTCAGAATCAACGGCATCCCCGATGGGGTGGAGAAAAACAGAGGTCTAGAAGAGATATTTGAACAAATTGTAGCTGAAAACTTCCCTAATCTAGCAAAGGAAACAAGCATTCATGTCCAAGAAGCAGAGAGGACCCCTCCCAAGCTCAACCAAGACAAAACTACGCCACGTCACATCACAGTGCAATTCACAAATATTAGATCCAAGGATACAGTAATGAAAGTGGCCAGGGCAAAGAAATTTCTCATGTACCAAGGCAAAGGTATCAGAATTACATCAGACCTGTCCACACAGATGTGGAATGAGAGAAAGGGTTGGGGTGGCATTTTTAAAACTCTTTCAGAGAAAAACATGCAGCCAAGGATCCTTTATCCAGCAAGGCTGTCATTCAGAATTGATGGAGAAATAAAGATATTCCAGAATCGCCAAACATTAACCAATTTAGTAACCATGAAACCAGCCCTACAGGAGATATTAAGGGGGTTCTATAAAGGTAAAAAGGCCCCAAGAGTGATACAGAACAGAAAGTTACAAACAATACAAACATAGACCTTCCTGGCAACATGGCATCATTAAAATTCTATCTCTCAGTTCTTAGTGTCAATGTAAATGGTTTAAATGCTCCCATAATATGCCACAGGGTTGCAGATTGGATAAAAAGAAATGACCCATCCATTTGCTGTCCACAAGTAACTCATTTCGAACCAAAAGATGCATTCAGACTGCGTGTAAGGGGGTGGAGTACCATCTTTCACGCAAATGGACCTCAAAAGAAAGCTGGGGTAGGAATTCTCATAGCAGACAGATTAGATTTTAAACTAGTGACTATAGTTAGAGATGCAGAAGGGCACTATATTATTCTTTTTTTTTAAAGGTTTTTATTTATTTATTTGACAGAGATAGAGACAGCCAGCGAGAGAGGGAACACAAGCAGGGGGAGTGGGAGAGGAAGAAGCAGGCTCATAGCGGAAGAGCCTAATGTGGGGCTCAATCCCATAACGCCAGGATCACGCCTTGAGCCATGGGCAGACGCTTAACCGCTGTGCCACCCAGGTGCCCCGGGCAATATATTATTCTTAAAGGAAGTATTCAACAGGTGGATATGACAATTATAAATATATATGCCCCCAACAGGGGAGCAGCAAGATACACAAGCCAACTCTTAACCAGAATAAAGAGACATATAGATAAAAATATACTAATAGTAGGGGACCTCAACACTCCACTATCAGAAATAGACAGAACACCCTGGCAAAAACTAAGCAAAGAATCAAAGGCTTTGAATGCCATACTCGATGAGTTGGACCTCATAGATATATATAGAACACTACACCCCAGAACCAAAGAATACTCATTCTATTCTAATGCCCATCGAACATTCTCAAGAATAGACCATGTTCTGGGACACAAAGCAGGTCTCAAGATACCAAAAGATTAAAATTATCCCCTGCATATTCTCAGACCACAATGCTCTGAAATTGGAACTCAACCACAAGGAAAAATTTGGAAGAAACTCAAACACTTGGAGACTAAGAACCATCCTGCTCAGGAATGACTCGAGAAACCAGGATATCAAAAATCAATTTAACCAATTTATGGAGACCAATGAGAATGAAAACAGAACGGTCCAAAACCTATGGGATACTGCAAAGGCAGTCCTAAGGGGGAAATACATAGCCATCCAAGCCTCACTCAAAAGAATAGAAAAATCTAAAATGCAGTTTTTGTATTATCACCTCAAAAAGCTGGAAAAGCAACAGAGGGAAAGGCCTATTCCACTCACGAGGATCTGTTGACCAAGATGAGAGCAGAAATCAATGAATTAGAAACCAGAAGTACAATAGAGCAAATCAATAGGACTAAAAGCTGGTACTTAGAGAGAATCAATAAAATAGACCACTGGCAAGACTTATCCAAAAGAAAAGAGAAAGGATCCAAATTATTAAAATTATGAATGAGAAAGGAGAGGTTAGGACCAACACCAATGAAATTGGAAGGTTTATTAGAAAATATTATCAACAGCTATATGCCAAAAAACTAAGCAATCTGGAAGAGATGGAGGCCTTCCTGAAAACCTATAAACTACCAGGACTGACACAGGAAGAAATTGATTTCCTAAACAGGCCAATTAATTATGAAGAGATTGAGTCAGTGATAAACAACCTTCCACAAAACAAAACTCCAACCCAGATGGTTTTCCTAGGGAATTCTACCAAACATTCAAAGAAGAAATAAAACCTATTCTCCTAAAGCTATTTCAAAAAATAGAAACAGAAGGAAAGCTACCAAACTCATTCAATGAGGCCAATATTACCTTGATCGCCAAACCAGGCAAAGATCCCATCAAAAAGGAGAATTACAGACCGATTTCCCCAATGAATATGGACACCAAAATACTCAAGATCCTGGCTAATAGGATCCAGCAGTACATTATCCATCATGACCAAGTGGGATTTATACCTGGGATGAAATGATGATTCAACATTCCCAAATCAATCAGCGTCATACATCATACCAACAAGAAAAGACTCAGGAACCATATGATCCTCTCAATTGATGCCGAAAAAGCATTTGACAAAATACAGCATCCTTACCTGATTAAAACCCTTCAGAGTGTAGGAATAGAGGGTACATTTCTCAATCTCATAAAAGCCATCTATGAAAAGTCTACTGCAAATATTATTCTCAATGGTGAAAAGCTGGAAGCCTTTCCCTTAAGATCAGGAAATCGACAAGGTTGCCCACTCTCGCCACTATTATTCAACATAGTACTAGAAGTCCTTGCAACAGCAATCAGACAACAAAAAGGGATCGTAGGTATCAAATTGGCAAAGAGGAAGTCAGAAAGTCTGTCTTCACAGATAAAATGATACTCTATACGGAAAACCCAAAGGAATCCACCTCCAAACTATTGGAAGTTATAGAGTAATTCAGTAATGTGGCGGGATACAAAATCAATGCTCAGAAATTAGTTGCATTTCTATATATGAATAACGAGACTGAAGAGAGAGAAATTAGGGAATCCATCCCATTTACAATAGCACCAAAAACCATACGTTACCTTGGAATTAACTTAACCAGAGACGTAAAGGACCTATATTCTAGAAACTATAAATCACTCTTGAAAGACATGGAGGAAGACATAAAAAGATGGAAAAATATTCCATGTTCACGGATCGGAAGAATTAACATAGTTAAAATGTCCATGCTACCCAGAGCAATCGACACTTTCAATGCTATCCCGATCAAAATACCGAGGACATTTTTCAAACAACTGGAACAAATAGTCCTTAAATTTGTATGGAAACAGAAAAGGCCCCGAATCTCCAAGCAACTCTTGAAAAGGAAAAACAAAGCTGGGGGCATCAAAATGGCGGATTTCGAGCTGTACTACAAAACTGTGATCACAAAGACAGCATGGTACTGGCACAAAAACAGACACATAGACAGATGGAACAGAATAGAGAGCCCAGAAATGGACCCTCGGCTCTTTGGGCAACTAATATTTGATAAACCAGGAAAAAACATCTGGTGGGAAAAAGACAGTCTCTTCAATAAATGGTGCTGGGAAAATTGGACAGCTGCATGCAAAAGAATGAAACTTGACCACTATCTCACACCATACACAAAAATAAACTCCAAATGGATGAAAGACCTCCATGTGAGACAGGAATCCATCAAAATTCTAGTGGAGAACAAAGGCAGCAACCTCTACAAAATCGGCCAAAGCAACCTTTTTCATGACACATGCCCAAAGGCAAGAGAAACAAAGATAAAACGAATTTATGGGACTTCATCAAGATTAAAAGCTTCTACACAGCCAAGGAAACAGTCAGAAAAACTTAGAGGCAGCCCATGGAATGGGAGAATATATTTGCAAATGACACTACAGATAAAGGTCTGGTATCCAAGATCTACAAAGAACTTTTCAAAATCAATACACGAGAAACAAATAAACAAATCAAAAAATGGGCAGGAGATATGAACAGACACTTTTCCAATGAAGGCATACAAATGGCTGACAGACACATGAAAAGATGTTCAAAATCATTAGCCATCAGGGAAATTCAAATCAAAACCACACTGAGATACCACCTTACACCAGTTAGAATGGCAAAAATTGACAAGGCAAGAGACAACAATTGTTGGAGAGGATGTGGAGAAAGGGGATCCCTCCTACATTGTTGGTGGGAATGCAAGTTGGTACAGCCACTCTGGAAAACAGTGTGGAGGTCCCTTAAAAAGTTAAAAATTGAGCTACCCTATGATCCAGCCATTGCACTACTGGGTGTTTACCCCAAAGATACAACGTAGTAAAGAGAAGGGCCATATGCACCCCAATGTTCATAGCAGCAATGTCCACAATAGCTAAATCATGGAAGGAGCCGAGATGCCCTTCAACAGATGGCTGGATTAAGAAGTTGTGGTCCGTATATACATGGAATATTACTCAGCCAACAGAAAAAAGGAGTTCTCAACATTTGCTGCAACATGGACGTCACTGGAGGTGATAATGCTAAGTGAAATAAGTCAAGCAGAGAAAGACAACTATCATATGATTTCTCTCATCTATGGAACATAAGAACTAGGATGATCGGTAGGGGAAGAAAGGGATAAAGAAAGGGTGGGTAACCAGAAGGGGGAATGAAACATGAGAGACTATGGACTATGAGAAACAAACTGAGGGCCTCAGAGGGGAGGGGGGTTGGGGAATGGGATAAACCGGTGATGGGTAGTAAGGAGGGCATGTATTGCATGGTGCACTGGGTGTTATACGCAACTAAAGATTCATCTAGCCTTACATAGGAAACCGGTGATGTACTATATGGTGACTAACATAACATAATAAAAAAATCATTAAAAAAAAAAGAAACGCCAGTCATTCACCAATTTTGTAACCATGAAACCAGCCCTACAGGAGATACTAAGGGGTTTTTTATAAAGTTAAAAAGGCCCAAGAGTGAATCAGAACAGAAAGTCATAATCTATAGAAACAAAGACTTTACTGGCGACATGGCATCATTAAATATTATCTCTAAATATCAGTCTCAATATAAACGGCCTAATGTTTCCATAAAATTCCACAGGGTTGCAAAGTGGATAAAAAGACTTGACCCATCCATTAGCTGTCTATAAGAGACTCATTTTGAACCTAAAGATACATCCAGATGGAAAGTAAAGGGATGGAATACCATCTTTCATGCCAATGGACCTCAAAAGAAAGCTGGGGTAGCAATTCTCGTATCAGACAGATTGGATTTTAAACCAAAGACTATAGTTAGAGACACAGAAGGGCACTATATTATTCTTAAAAGATGTATCCAACAACTGGATATGACAATCATAAATATATATGCCCCCAAGAGGGGAGCAGCAAGATACATAAGCCAACTCTTAACCAGAATAAAGAGACATATAGATAAAAATACATTAATAGTAGGGGACCTCAACACTCCACTCTCAGAAATAGACAGAGCACCCATGCAGAAAATTGACAAAGAAAGAAGCACTTTGAATGCCATACTCAACGAGTTGGACCTCTTCGATATATATAGAACACTACACCCCAGAATAACAGAATACTCATTCTATTCCAATGCCCATGGAACATTCTCAAGAATAGACCATGTTCTGGGACACAAAGCAGGTCTCAAGCGATACCAAAAGACTGAAATTATTCCCTCCATATTCTTAGACTACAACGCTTTGAAATTGGACTTGACCACAAGGTAAAATTTGGAAGAAACTCAAACACTTATAGACTAACAACCATCGTGCTCAGGAATGACTCGATAAACCAGGAAATCAAAAATCAATTTATACAATTTATGGAGACCAACGAGAATGAAAACACAATGGTCCAAAACCTATGGGATACTGCAAAGGGAGTCCTAAATGAGAAATACATAGCCATCCAAGCCTCACTCAAAAGAATAGAAAAATCTAAAATGCAGTTTTTATATTCTCACCTCAAGAAGCTGGAACAGCAACAGATGGACAGGCCTAATCCACGCACGAGGAAGCAGTGACCAAGATTAGAGCAGAAATCAATGAATTAGAAACCAGGAGTACAGTAGAGCAGATCAACAGAACTAGAAGCTGGTTCTTTGAGAGATTTAATAAAATTGACAGACCACTGGTAAGACGTATCCAAAAGAATAGAGAAAGGACCCAAATTAACAAAATAATGAATGAAAAAGGAGAGGTCACAACCAACACCAATGAAATTGGAAGGATTATTCTAAACTTTTATCAAGAGATTTATGCCAATAACTTAAGCAATATGGAAGAGATGGAGGCCTTCCTGGAAACCTATAAACTTCCAGGACCGACACAGGAAGAAATTGATTTTTTAAACAGGCCAATTAATTATGAAGAGATCGGGTCAGTGATAAACAACCTTCCACAAAACAAAACTCCAGGACCGGATGGTTTTCCTGGGGAATTCTACCAAGCATTCAAAGAAGAAATAATACCTATTCTCCTAAAGCTATTTCAAAAATATAGAAACAGAGGGAAAGCTACCAAACTCATTCTATGAGGCCAATATTACCTTGATCCCCAAACCAGGCAAAGACCCTATCAAAAAGGAGAATTACAGACCAATTTCCCTAATGAATATGGATGCCAAAGTCCTCAACAAGATCCTGGCTAATAGAATCCAACAGTACATTAAAAGGATTATCCATCATGACCAAGTGGGATTCATCCTTGGAATGCAAGGGTGGTTCAACATCTCAAATCAATCAGTCTTAGATTTTATCCAGAAGGAAATATTAAAATATCATATGATTCTCTCAATAGATTCTGAAAAAGCATTTGAAAAATACAGCATCCTTTCCTGATTAAAACCCTTCAGAGTGTAGGAATAAAGGGTACATTTCTCAAGCTAATAAAAACCATCTATTAAAAGCCTACATCAAATATTTTTCTCAATGGGGAAAAGCTGGAAGCCTTTCCCTTAAGATCAGGAACACGACAAGGATGCCCACTCTCACCACTATTATTCAACATAGTACTAGAAGTCCTTGCAACAGCAATCAGACAACAAAAAGGGATAAAAGGTATCCAAATTGGCAAAGAAGATGTGAAAATGTCTCTCTTTGCAGATGACATGATACTCTATATGGAAAACCAAAGGAATCCACCTCCAAACTATTAGAAGTTATAGAGCAATTCAGTAATGTGGCAGGATACAAAATCAATGCTCAGTAATCAGTTGCATTTCTATACATGAATAATGAGACTGAAGAAAGAGAAAATAGGGTATCCATCCCATTTACAATAGCACCAAAAACCATACGTTACCTTGGAATTAACTTAACCAGAGAAGTAAAGGACCTACATTCTAGAAACTATAAATCACTCTTGAAGGACATCGAAGAAGACACAAAAAGATGGAAAAATATTCCATGCTCATGGATTGGAAGAATACACATAGTTAAAATGTCCATGCTACCCAGAGCAATCTACACTTTCAATGCTATCCCGATCAAAATACCGAGGACATTTTTCAAAGAACTAGAACAAATAGTCCTTAAATTGTATGGAAACAGAAAAGGCCCCGAATCTCCAAGGAACTGCTGAAAAGGAAAAACAAAGCTGGGGCATCACAATTCCGGATTTCGAGCTGTACTACAAAGCTGTGATCACAAAGACAGCATGGTACTGGCACAAAAACAGACACATAGACCAATGGAACAGAATAGAGAGCCCAGAAATGGACCCTCAGCTCTTTGGGCAAGTAATCTTTGACAAAGCAGTAAAGAACATCCAATGGGAAAAAGACAGTCTCTTCAATAAATGGTGCTGGGAAAATTGGACAGCTGCATGCAAAAGAATGAAACTTGACCACTATCTCACACCATACACAAAAATAAACTCCAAATGGATGAAAGACCTCGATTTGAGACAGGAATCCATCAAAATCCTAGAGGAGAACATAAGCAGCAACCTCCACGACATTGGCCAAAGCAAACTTTTTTTATGACTCATCCCCAAAGGCAAGAGAAACAAAAGATAAATGAATTTATGGGACTTCATCAAGATAAAGGCTTCTGCACAGCCAAGGAAACAGTCAGAAAAACTAAGAGGCAGCTCACGGAATGGGAGAAGATATTTGCAAATGACACTACAGATAAAGGACTGGTATCCAAGATCTACAAAGAACTTCTCAAACTCAATACATGAGAAACAAATAAACAAATCAAAAAATGGGCAGAAGATATGAACAGACACTTTGCCAATGAAGACATATAAATGGCTAACAGACACATGAAAAAATGTTCAAAATCATTAGCCATCAGGGAAATTCAAATCAAAACCACACTGAGATACCACCTTATGCCAGTTAGAATGGCAAAAATTGACAAGGCAAGAAAAGAACCCAGAAATGGACCTTCAACTCTATGGTCAACTAATCTTCAACAAAGCAGGAAAGAATATCCAATGGTAAAAGGACAGTCTCTGGGAAAATTGGACAACCACATGAAGAAAAATGAAACTGGACCATTTTCGTACACCATAAACAGAGATAAACTCAAAATGGATGAAAGACCTAAATGTGAGAGAAGAATCCATCAAAATCCTAGAGGAGAACACAAGCCCAACCTCTTCGTCCTAGCCACAGCAACTTCTTGCTAGACACATCTCCAAAGGCAAAGGGAAAAAAAAAAAAAAAAAGCAAACATGAACTATTGGGACTTCATCAAGATAAAAAACTTTTGCACAACAAAGGAAACTGTCAACAAAACTAAAAGGCAACTAATGGAATGGGAGAAGATATTTGCAAATGACATATCAGATCCAATTATCTAAGCTCTGTAAAGAACTTACCAAGCTCAACACCCAAAAAACAAATAATCCAGTCAATAAATGGGCAGAAGACATGAACAGACATTTCTCCAGGAAGACATACAAATGGTCAACAGACACATGAAAAAATGCTCAATATCTTTTGCCATCAGGGAAATACAAATCAAAACTGCAATGAGATATCACCTTACACCACCCAGAATAGCTAAAGTTAACAACTTGGGAAATGACAGATGTTGGCAAGGTTGTGGAGAAAGGAGAACAGTGATGGTGGGAATGAAAGCTGATACAGCCACTGTAGAAATCAGTATGGAGGTTCCTCAAGACATTAAAAGTAGAACTACCCTATGCCCCAGCAATTGCACTATTAGGTATTTATCTAAAGGATACAAACTTAGTGATTCAAAGGGGCACATGCACCCCATTGTTTATAGCAGCAATGTCCACAATAGCCAAACTATGGAAAGAGCCCAGATGTCCACTGACAAATGAATGAATAAAGATGTGGTATATAGGGGTGCCTGGGTGGGAGCAATTGGTTAAACATCTGTCTTTGGCTCAGGTTGTGATCAGGGTCCTGGGCACCTTACTCAGTGGGGAGTTTGCTTCTCCCTCTGCCCCTCCCCTGAACTTGTGCTCTGTTTCTCTTTCTCAAGTAAATAAAATCTTTTAAAAAGTGCCACACACACACACACACACACACACAAACACACACACACACACACTGGAATATTATTCAGCCATCAAAAAAATGAAATCTTGCCATTTGCAATGACATGGATGGAACTAGAGGGATGGAACTATTATGCTACACATAATAAGTCAGTCAGAGAAAGACAAATACCATAAGATTTCATTTGTATGTAGAATTTCAGAAAAATACAGAAGGAATAGGGGAAGGAAGGAAAAATAAAACAGATGAAAACATAGAGAAAGACAAATCGTAGGTGATTCTTAGCTATAGGAAACAAACAGGGTTGCTGGAAGGGATGTCAGTGGGGGGATAGGGTAATTGGGTGATGGGCGGTTGTAATATGGATGTATTATGCAACTGGATGTAATATTCAACTATGAATCACTAAATTCTACCCCTGAAACTAATAACACACCATATGTTAACTAAATTGAATTTTAATTATGTATATAATTATTATATTATTATTATATATTATATTATTATTAATTATTATATATAATTATATATATGTTTTGTTTGCATTTTTTTATTTTTTTGCATTTATGCATGTATGTATGTATTTATTTTTATGCATTTATGCATGTATGTATGTATTTATTTATTTTTAAACAATTTTTATTATGTTATGTTAGTCACCATACAGTACATCCTTAGTTTTTGATGTAGTGTTCCATGATTCATTATTTGCATGTAAGACCCAGTGCTCCATGCAATATATTTTTTTAAAAGAAACTATTATAACCAAATTAATTTCATTCCAGGAATAAAAAATAAGTAAACCCTCAATGTTGGTTCAACATTCGAAAATCAATCAGTGTAATTAACTACATTAACAAATAAAGGAAAATAATTATACAACATCTCAATAAATGAAGTAAAAGACTTAATAAAACTCATTGTTTTTGATAAAACAGCCTTTAAAAACAAGGAATTGAAGTGAACATAATTAATCTGATAAAGGTTTTCTACAGAAACCCTACACAGAAATAATACTCATTTGTGAAGTGTCAAAAATTTCCATCTAATATCAGGAATTAGCCAAGGAGGTTTGCTATTCCGCACTGTACTAGAAGCTCAAGTTAGTAAGCTTAAGGCAAGAAAAATAAAATAAGAATTTGAAAGAAGATAAAACTGTCATTATTTGCTGGTGACATGATTGTATATATAAAAAAATCTAAAATAATCAGTGCATGAGTAAATTTAGCATAATATCTGGATATGATTTAAATATACAAAAGCCAGTGTATTTTTCTATGCCAGAAAAATAAAGGTACACAATAAAATGCTTAGAATGGCTCCATAAAAATAGCATTAAAAACATGAAACACACACATATAAATCCCACAAAATATGTGCAATATCTATGTATTCAGAATCAGAGAACAATTTACAGAAATTTAAAAAGGCTTTATCAGTGTTTGACTAGAGAAATAGAACAGACCATATTTGACATATTATTATAAGAAATTTTCTTAGCAATCATGACTAAGCAAGTCCAAAATCCACAGAGAAAGCAATTAGGAAAGGAATTTCATGAGCATGACTAAAGCTTTCATCCACAGTTGAAATTTCTTCTTTCTTAGCCCTGCCTTAAAACCTCCCAAAAGAGTCAATAAAACTCATTCAGATTATCCAGGATAATCTCCACTACTGTCAACTGATTAGAGTTTTAGTTACATCTACAAAATTATTTCACAGCAACAACTAGATTAGTGTTTGATTGAATAACTGAATATTATAGGCTAGCCATGTTAGCACATCAATCAAGTTAACACAAAGGACCAAATAAATAAAGCACCATGTATGGATTGGAACATTCTGCATTGTACAAATATCAATTTTCCTCAAATATAGATTGATCCAAATGCATCTTAATATCCTTGCAGAATCTGGAAAATTACAAGTTGATTCTAAAATTTATATGGAACCTAAAATGACAATTCTAAGACAAACTTGAAAAAAAAGTTAGAGGATTAAAACTACCACATAGCCAGATTTACAGTAAAACTACATTAAATAATACAGTATGGTATAGATAGATTAATAGACCAACAAAACAGGATAAATATTCAAAGACAGACTGACACATGGAAAACTGACTAAGTTGGCAATAAAGAACACAGGGAAAATCAGTGTGTGTGTGTGTGTTTTCAGTAAACTGTGATGGGTCACTTGGATATGTATGGTTTTAAATCACACTATACAAAAATATACTTCTAGAATATAACAAAGGAAAATAGCTTCATGACCTTGGGGTAAGCAAAGAGTTTCTAAATAAGATTCAGAAGTATTAACTATAATGGAAAAGACTGATAAAACTAAAGGTAGGAAATTTGAGTCATCAAATAAACCATTAAAACTCAAAATGGGTAAAGGTATTAGCAACACATATAACTAAAAAGAGTTTATGTACAGAATATGTAAAGAATTTCTAAACTTTAGAAAAACAGGAAACTACCCAAAAAGTCAGTAAACTTTGACACTTCCCTAAGGAAAATATAAAAAGCTTTAATGTCCAATGTTATTTACTCTCAAGAAAAAGAAAATTAAAGCCATTGTGAGATACTGATAAATAGCTATCAGAAAGGCTAAAATTTTAAGAGTTAGCAAGTATGTAGGCAATCAGAACTATTTTTAAATTGTTTTAACTTTATTTTCAGTATAGTTAACATACAGTGTTATATTAGTTTCAAGTGTACAATATAGTGATTCAACAGTTCTATGTATTGCTCAGTGCTCATCATGAAAAGTGGACTCTTAATCACCTTCATCTATTTCACTCAGCTCCCACCCACCTCCCCTCTGGTAACAGTTTTTCCATTTCCCTGATGGTGAGTGATATTGAGCATCTTTTATGTGTCTTTTGGCCATCTATATGCCTTCTTTGGAGAAATAGTCTGTTCATGTCTTCCACCCATTTATAATTGGGTAATTTTTTTGATGTTGAGTTGTATATGTTCTTTATATATTTTGTATACTAATCCTTTATTGAATATGTCATTTGCAAATATCTTCTCCCATTCCATACATTGCCTTTTGGTTTTGTTGATTGTTTGCTTTACTATGCAAAAGCTTTTTATTTTAATGTAGTCTCAATAGTTTATTTTTGCTTTTATTTCCCTTCCCTCAGGAAACATCTAGAAAACCATTGCTATGGCTGATGTCACAGAAATCACTGCCTGTGTTCTCTTCTAGGATTTTTATGGTTTGAAGTGTCACATTTAGGTCTTTAATATATTTATAATTTATTTTGTGTATGGCGTAAGAAAGTGGTCCAGTTTCATTCTTTTACACATAGTCATCCAATTTTCCCAACACCATTTGTTGAAGAGTTTGTCTTTTCCCAATTGCGTAGTCTTTCCTCCTTTGTCAAAGATTAATGACCATATAATAATGAGTTTATTTCCAGGATCTCTATTCTGTTTCATTGATCTATGTGTCTGTTTTTGTGCCAGTCCCAGACAGTTGTGATTGCTGCAGCTTTGTAGTATATCTTGAAATCTGGGATTGTAATACCTCCAGTTTTGCAACCAGAGCTCTTAAATGAATCTATCAGGAGTGTACATCTACACAGCTTTAGAAAACTGTTTGGCAGTATCTATTAAGGTTGAATATACATATATTCTATTCCTAGGTACATACTCATTGAAAAGCAAGTGAATACTGAAAGACATGTCAAGCACAATCATAGCAGCATTGTTCCTAAAAGCTCCAAATTTGGGCATTTGGCATTGCCCAAATGACCATTAAATATAGAATGAATACATAAACCATTAAATATTATAAATATGAATGAATTACAATTAATTTAAGGTATCTCATCAATATAATGTTGAAAGAAAGAAGCTAGAAGCAAGTACAACTTATTTCATTTGTATAAAGTGCACACAAGTTAAAATTAATCCACCTTGTTAAAAATAAAGATAGCTGTTACCTGGGAAAAGGAAAGAGGTTGAGATCAGAATGGATGATAAGAAGGGTATCTAAGGTGTTAGAAATGTTTATTTCTTGGCCAGATTATCTGTGGATTTACTCTTATTTAATTAATAATTATATTGAAATTGTAAATGCACATATTTTTGTAACAAATAATACAGAGAAATCCCATGTGCCCCTTCCCTAGTTTTCCCTAATGGTAGCATCTTGTAAAACCATACTGCTGTGTAACAACTTGGGTACTGACATTTACCCAATCTCTCAATTCAGATTTTCCTGCTGTAATTGTGCTGTTTGTGTGTGTGTGTTGTGCTGTGTTTTTAACACATACACACTTTTGATTTTAATACATCAGAGGGCTTGTGTATCTACCACCTCAGTCTAGACACAAAGAAGCTCTATCACTGCTGGTTCCCTCACGTTTCCCTTTACACAGATACTTCCTTCCCCCAACATATCCCTAACCCCTGGCAACCACCAATCTGTTCTCCATTCCTAAAATTAAGTAATAATTATTATTACTATTACTAGCATTATTTTTTTCACATGTCTCTGAGCCTCTGTTTTCTGCATGTTATTCAGATTAAGTTCTGTTGATGAGTGCTGAGATTCATTGATCTATATTCTTTCATTTCCCTGACAGAAGCCCAGACAGCAAGTTTTATTTTAAGTTTCTGTTATTTTATTTCTTTTATTAATTTCCCCAGCTTTGTTAAGGTATAGCTGACAAATAAAACTGTATATATTTAAATATATAACTGACAATTTCCATTTCATTATTTTTCCATAGTTTCTATTTCTTTGCTGAGATTTTCTTTTGTTTCAAGAGACTATTTCTTGAAGTTGTTTTTAATTATAGCTGCTTTAAAATCTTGGTCAGGTAATTCTTTTTTATTATTTTTATTATTTTTATTTATTTTTTTCTTATAATAATTTTTTATTATATTATGTTAGTCACCATACAGTACATCCCTGGTTTCTGATGTAAAGTTCGATGATTCATTAGTGCACCATGCAATACGTGCCCTCCTTACTACCCATCACCAATCTATCCCATTCCCCAACCCCCTCCCCTCTGAAACCCTCAGTTTCTTTCTCAGAGTAATTCTAACATCTGTTTTATACAGTATTGGTATTAGTTGATTGCCTTTTCTCATTCAAATTTTGACTTTCCTATCTGTTGCTGGGTGGGTGGCATTCTATGATATCTTGGAAATTTTTACTATTGTGTAGGAGACTGTGGATTCCATTTAAATCATCTAGTTTAGCAAGTTATAACCCTTTTGGGTTTGATACACAAATCATGGACTGCATTGTGGACTGTGTTCCAATGACGATTTAATTGTCAGAACTTTAGGATGTTATTTTGGTCTGCCTGCCTTAAAAGGGATCATTGGGGTACCCACTGTGCCCCCTCAAAGGGCAAAAGATTTCTACAGGATAGCCACTTGTTGTCTTTTGATGGAAGAGTGGAATCTGAGGCCATGGACAGAGACTTCCCTGACTGGGTGTTCGTTGTGCTGGGTTCCCCCTTGCCACTGCAGAATGGAGAGCATCTTCTGGGCTGGGCTCTTCATGTAGCAGAATCACTCTAGTCACTGCTTCTTCACTGCCCTGGTGTCTCTGGGCAGTCAATCAATATAATTTCTGATATGCTAACGTCTAGTGAGGATAGCCACCATTAATTAAAGAAGAAGCTTGCAGGTTAAATACCAGATACCTCTGCACAAGCACAGTGTACTAACACATCAGAACAAACGCATCTGTTCCTGTTGCTGGTGTCTTTTCCAGACATCTTCCTGAGAGTGGAACCTTGAAGCTAGGAAGACAAAGTCTGCCTTTCAACAGTGCTTGAGTACATCTTGTTGTACCACTAAAACTGCAAGACTTATTGGCAAACCGCTAAATTTGTAAATATTCCAATGCTCTTTTCTCAGAGTTGTGAGAGCTTCATCTTCGATTGAGATGCTGCACAGTATCATTCTTTAAGGAATTAAGGAAAGAAAATACTCCCTTAGTCCTCATATCTTATACTAATACCAGCAGATACTGACCACTTACTCTGTACCTTGGACACAACCTTATACTAGAAGTCTTCTAGAAAGCTGCAAGAGCCCAGGCCCTTGTTCTAAGGTGTCTATTTTAGGGGTCAGAAAAAGAAATGACAACAGGCCAGGTGATCAACTGGCCTTTATGACAGGGCCTGGACTTCAGCGGGATGCCAGCTCCAGCCTCTTTCTTTGGACCCAATTGTTTGTTTCCCTGTTGTATTTGGAGAAACAAGCATGCTCACATTAACAAGTTAAGTAAAATTGTAAACTAGAATCTGTCAGTCAAGGGTTCAGGAAGGAGTTGTAGTTTGATTTTTTGAAATATTTGTATTTCAAAATGCACACACATGCACATAGACCTCATTTAGATACTGTGTGTAATGTAAACATGCTTATTTAATTAAAACGCTATTATAATGTATTAAGTTGTCATAAAATGCGTTCAGTAGTAGCTATATCAAATTGATTCTCACAGAGAAGTATCTACGCAAAAGTTACCCAGCCTGCCTCTTAATAGCCATGTGCTCTTGGGTAAGCCACTGGTTATCACTGTGCTTGGATTTCTTCCCTATAAAGAGAAGCATTAATCCATAGCTTGCCAACTTTGATACGTGTTGGTGAGAATCAAAACTGCTAACGTAGTTACAATCTCTTAATAACTTATTAAATAGTCCACCGTGGTGATTCTCCATTGCCATCTTTATACATGCATGTCCAACATCACTGTGTTGTTCTCTTGTATGTGCTTGCCTAGTTTTCTAAGGAGGAAAAGGAGAGATTGACAATTTGAGTTCTGAATGCCAGATTGCTGTCTCAGCTATCATTAATGAAAATAATTCTATGTCACTATAGAAGTAGAGTGGGAACAATTTGAGGTAACTCCATGCACACATGATGATGTTAGGAGCCATCTAGCATAAATGGGGAAGGAAAAATTAAAAGTGAGATATTTCCAAACATGTTTTTTTTTTTTTCCAAAGGAAGAAATCACAAAACCTGCTGACAGCTGCTGACCTTCTTACCAGAATAGATCTTCTCTGCTCAAGCCCATTATAAATGTTATGAATCCAGCCCAAAAGGAGATGTACCATGGCTCATCATGAAAATTATTCATTCATTCTCCTTGACTCCTTTTGTCACTAGGGAAATAAGGAGTATTATATCAACTGCAGATGGTCCCACACTGCTCAGCAAGTACAAAATCTTCTATGATGGAAAGAACGACAGCGAGTCCAATTGATGCTTTCAATCACTCCACAACAGCACAGGCTCTCTTGAAGTTTTCTGGAGAGCAGCTGGTGTGGCTTTGCCGTGTATAGCAGGTAAACCAGCAGTTTCTTCAAGGAGCTGGGCAATGAATCACAGCTCTTGATGGCACCTGTTTTACTGTCCTTTAGAGCCCTGCTGTCAGTCACCCAGCACCATGATTTCATAGGAGTCCTTTAGAGGTCATTAGCTTAGGGGTTCAATAGAGCACAGAGATAAATAGACCATGAGAAGACCTAGCTTCTGGCACATGTGGAGCAGGAAGAAGGGATTTTGGAGATATTGGGCTAAGGATAGTAGGTTAAGGTTTTGCACAGAACCATTGAAGTCCAGCAGTGGTGTGCTCAGCATAAGAAATGGATATCCAGGACCCCTGAGAATAGCCCTTTTCTTTCCCGTATAGGCATTTCATTCAATCTTGACAGTCTATCAGTGTACTCACCATGCACCCAGCCTGGTCTCCAGACAACTTTGAGGGAATTCCCAGTTCTTTCAAATTTATGAAATATTTTTAAAGATTGTATTTATTTATTTTAGAGAGGAGGAGAGGGAGCAGGTGAGGGGTAGATGGGGAGGGAGAGGAATAAGAAGACTCTGTGTTGAGCGCAGAGCCTGACATGGGGCTCAGTCTCACAACCCTGGGATCATGACCTGAGCTGAAATCAAGAGTCAGCCACTTAACTGACTGAGCCACCCAGGTGCCCCAATATTCATGAAATATTTTGGTATGGCTGGTTGCCAGTATGTAGATAACCCATATTATGTCCTGTTTCTCCATCTTTCACACCTTCTATACTACAGATATCTTATTGACAGATGAAATGACCACTGTGGGTTGTGCACACTTTCCCTTCCTTCCCCCAAACCCCTGCAAAAATATTGGAAGTGCTCGTCCAATTTCCCACCTTTCTTTCCTTCCCTGGCCTTTCAAATGAGTCTTGATCTCCAATACCTGTTGTGTAAATTTGATCACACAGATTTGTGAGATGGAGACAGTCAGCATCAGGGAGGTGATCAGATAGGAAGCTACACTGAAGAAAGCTAGGTCGGTGTTCCTGGCCAGAGCTGGGAGATGGGCAGAGGAGAGGATGCAGCGGCCTTGGCTGTGGACAAGGAGGTAGTTTTATGTTTTCTGTGTGGGCAGGTATTGTGAGGAAATGGCACTAGAGAGGGTAAGGTATTAAAAAAATAGAGAATTTTAAAAAGGGAACGCTGAAAATATTGTTGATGTGTACCTTTTATTCTTCCTAACACCTTTGAAGAGAGGCTAAGGAAGGTTTGTGTTGCTTTGGCTTATTACCTGA
This sequence comes from Ursus arctos, assembly GCF_023065955.2. Lineage (NCBI taxonomy): Eukaryota > Metazoa > Chordata > Mammalia > Carnivora > Ursidae > Ursus > Ursus arctos. Next base: position 905,013 of record NC_079874.1, read on the forward strand.
GCCTCTAGAACTTGACACCACTCAGAGACAGCGTGCTTAGGTCTCAGACCTGTTTTCTGTGCAAAACGCAGTATAGTTCTGGGGAGAAGCCATTGTCTCAGTTGAGTCCAAGGGGAAGGGTCCAGGACAGTTTCTGAGGACTCTCATCACACCACACACAAGGACCTGCTGATGTTGGAGATTACCTCTTTACTCAGAGTTAAGGACCTGCTAAAATGGGAAGCAGATACTTTTGGGGTATAAAGGAAGGGATAGGAGAAAGATGGCAGAGTTGAGAAGAGACTGGGGTGAGAATCCCCATGGAAGGACTTCAGCCATCTTGTCAGAATTCCACCCCATAATGCTGCCTGATGGAAGATGCCAAGCCTGAGCTAGTGGGGAGGGTCCTAGTGTCTGCAAAAGAACAAAGAAATGATGCCACGCTAAAGGACCCAATGGCTAGTCAAAGGCAAACAGAAAAACAGTAGATTCTACATCTTGCCATGCATGAGCATGAGCAGGCAATTGCGAGCCATCTGTATATGTTCTCCCTCCCTCCATGATGCAATGGGAGAGGTGCCTGAGAGCAGCCCATTTCCCCTGCCCAGCCTATCAACGCCAAAAGTCAGAGCCACACATCCAGCCTCCGCTGGGTGGAAGGAAAGAAGCTTTTGTGAAACTGATGCGTTAAAAGGAACATGATAGAATCTTAAAGAACTGTAATGTGACTATCAATCAAAGATGAGTGAGTGGAAAGTTCTGGAAGCCTTGATATACTGCTAAGGGAGCTACTTTGCAATGGAAAGGAGAAGTTTAACAAATAGTCACCAGAAAGCAATGAAACCGTGCTCTAGATAGAAGCAGGGCTGGCGCTCCTAATCACACCAGCTACATTTGTTCACATTTTTCTCCCCCATAGGATTATAATCCCCCTGAAGGCGAGGACCATATCTGCATCATCTCTCAGACACTTACAGAAGTCTTTCCCCAGACTCAATTTGCAAACATTAGAATTATCTGACTGTGTTTCCGTCAGAACTGCGAAGTCTTGAAGGCAAAGGCTGTCTTTTTCTGCTGTGTCCCCAGCTTCAAGAACAGACCTAGAACAGAAGGGTCATTCAATAAATGCTAGTTGGACTGTAGAAATTATGAAAGACAGATACCAACTGTAATGAACCGAATGATTCCCCAAAGATGCCCACGTTCTAATCCCTGGGACCTAGGAGTATGTCACATGGCAAAGGGACTTACACAGCAAAAGGAACTTTACACATGTGGACTACGTTAAGAATCTTGAGATGGTGAGATTATTTTGGATTATCCAGGTAAACCCAAAGTAATCACAAGTGGCTTTATACGAGAGAAGCAAAGGAGTCAAAATTCAGAAAAAGGAGGTGTGATGGCAGAACAAGAGGTAGGGAGGATGAGCTTGAATTTGGAGGAAGGGGCTATGAGTCAAGAATGCAGGCAGTTGTGGAAGCTAGAAAAAAACGAGTCAGACTTTCCCTGGAGTTTCCAGAAGAAATGTCACCTGGCCAACACCTTGATTTTAGACTCCTGGTCTCCGGAGCTGTAAGAGAATACATTTATGCTGCTGGCATCCACTGAGTTTGTGATAATTTATCATAACAACAATAAGAAGCTGACACACCAATATAGGCCACTGTAAACATCGCTACTGAAGACCTAGAAAAGAAAGCGCCTGAAACGTCCTGACACTGGCACCTTGTGCAGCCCCCGAAGAGGCAAACAAGAAATAAGGACTGGGACCTGCCCAGCCCCACACTCTCTCATTATCATAATTACACCTCACTAGAACTCTCTCATGGAAAATGTAGTCTCTGGATGCTTACTTTCTCTCTTAAATTTCTATGACGTTCTCTTTATAGCTTTTTCAAGCTTTGTCATCCCTTATTTCTAAGTATATAGTGGATTGTTTTTCTCTGTTTCCTCTAAGTTTGTTTACTATTTTGTCTTGATCTTTATCATGTTACAGATGCTATCAGATGTCTGATGATCCTTGCTTTTCTGCTTAAATTTGAAAGTGAAGAACTTAAAAGCCTCCAGGAAGTTCTGGGCACTATATGGCAGGGTTCTGAACTTTGACACTGCTAATGTTTTGGAAGCAAGAAGGCAAGGGAGCCCAGTCCCATGCTGAAGCAGTCCATATATTCAGCCTTTTGGAACACACAGCACAGAACACAGGACAGGGAAGGGAGAATGGATGGGGGCAAAAAACAAACAATAGACAGCACAGGTATCATATTCCTATTTTCAGAGAGGAAAACTGAGGATACAAGAGATTAACTTGGGGCTCCTGGGTGTCTCAGTCAGTTGGGCATCTGCCTTCAGCTTGGGTCATGATCCCAGTGTCCTGGGAGCAGGTTCCCTGCTCAGCCGGGACTCTGCTCCTCCCTCTCCCTCTACCCACCCCCTGCTCATGAGCGCTCTTTCTCTCTCTCTCAAACAAATAAAATATTTTAAAAAATAGAGATTAATTTGGCCTAGTCAGAGCTAGTAAATAGCAAAGAAAAAATTGAATCTGGGAGGCCTATGTTTATCTAAGGGTGGGGCTCTTTTACCTATACCAGGGTGAAGGTAAGTCTGGAACAGAAACGGTGAGTACATGGAGGAATATTTGTGTATACATATTTCAGAGAGTGTATGAAATTCATCTTTAGATTTAACTTATGTTATTGAGCATTTACTATACCTAAGCCCCAGGACCTGAGATTAGGTGAGCAGCTACTGCAGGCAAGGCACACGCAGTTCATAATCCACCATCCTACCACAGCCTCTATTGTAGACCACACACTGCCAGGTGTCTGAAGCCTCCTCCACTGCAGGGGACATGATAAACAATTCAACATCTTTCCCAACTTTCTAGACAATGTTAAATTCCCTTGCTGGGCCTCCATGACCAGGTACTGTGTGGCCTCCTAAAATTTCTGTTGTACTTCCTTGTCCTAGTTTGTGTTCTGACTGAAAGCAAGCAGCTTTCCCTCCCGGAGCCCCTTGCCTGGGACAGCCTCCTCCTCTTTCTTGCTTACCTGTCTCAACCTCCAGGAATCCATGCTCCCACTGCACCCTCAACTTCTTCCCACCTAATGTCAGTTAAACACTATTATGATCGTTTCCTTTTCAGCCTCATATTTGAATGACTTAACCACTTCATCTCACTCTGTTCCATCTTCCTCAAGCATCTTGCTGATCCCGTGTTCAATTCCTATTGGGAGATCATGTGCCAATTACAGTCACACAAACACTGGTCTGCTTGGTGGTTTTACTTCTCATTTTAATATAACGAATTGGCAGATTGGTTTACTCATCTCAGCCTACAATTGATGTGGGACATCATCTGGCATCCCTTCAAATCTAAAACTTCCTGCATTGGGGCAAGCAAGCTTTCCTGCATCTCCACATGACAGGTGGAGAGAACTGGCCAGCCTCTTCCAGATAAAGCTCTTTCCCTGCTTCCCATGTATTTGCTGTGTGAATTCGGGTTCAGAGGGCCATGTACTTGCTGGTAAGAAGTGTGGCTGTTTGATAATGGTGATCTTGTATCCAACAGTCTTGCTGAACTTGTTTACTATTCTAGCAGGTTTACTTAAGGTTTTTTTTTTTAATATATCAGATGGTGTGATCTGTGAATAGAAAGTTTTAATTCTTTTTTTCCAATATGGATGCTTTTTATTTCATTTTCTTTCCTAATTCCTCTGTCTAGAATCACCACTGAAATGTTGAAATGAAGTGGCAAGAGTGGACATCCTTGTCTTCCTCCTGATCTTAGGGAAAAAGAATTCAGTCTTTCATCATTAAGTGTGATGTTAGCTGGGGGGTTTTCATAGATGTCCTTTAATGGGTTGAGGAAGTTCCATTTTATTTTTAGTTTGCTGAGTGTTTTTATCATGAAATGGCATTAGATTTCACTAAATGCTTTCTCTGCATCTATTAAGATAACCATGTGGGGTTTTTTTCCCTTTATCCTATTGATATGGTATTACATTGATTGATTTTTGTGTTCTGAACCAACCTTACACTCCATAGATAAATCTAACTTGTTCATTGTATGCAATAATACATTTATAAACTACTGGATTTGGCTTGCTAGTATTTTGTTGAGGCTTTTTTCCTTCACATTCATGAGAAATATTGGTCTAGAGTTTTCTTTTCTTCTGATATTTTTGTCTTGTTTTGTTATCAGGGTAGACAGGCTCCATAAAATGAGTTCAAAAGTGTTCTCTCCTCTTCTATTTTGGGGAAAAGCTGAAGAATTGGTGTTAATTCATTAAATATTTAGTATAGAATTCAGGCCATCTGGGACAATTATTTTTTCTTTATGGAAATTTTCTGTAAATCACCAATTAAATATCTTTACTTGTCATAGGTAAATTCAGATTTTCTATTTCTTCTTGAGTCAGTTTGGTAGTTTTCCTTATTTGGCCATTTCTTCTATTTTTTTTTTTGTTGTTGTTGTTCCATTCCTTCTAGATTACCTAATTTCTTGGCATGCAGCTGTTCACAGTAGTCTCTTGTAATTGTTTATTAATGTATATGCATGTATGTATGTAAGTATGTATGTATGTATATTAGCTCTGTAGTGACGTCCCTTCTTTCACTCCTGAGTTTGGTAACTTGACACTCCCTCGCCCCTTTTTTTCCCTAGATAGTGTAGCTTAAGATCTGTCAGTTTTATTAAGGAACAACTTTCTGGTTTCTTGCTATTTTTTAAATTATTTTTCTATTCTCTATTTCATTTATTTCCACCCTAATGTTTATCATGTTCTTTCTTCTGCTTGGTTTGTATTTAATGTACTCTTTTTCTAGATTCTTGGGGTAGAACTTTATGTTATTGATTTGAAATTGTTCTTTTTCAATACATGCATTTGTAGCTAAAAGTTTTTCTCTGAGCATTTCTTTTGCTGTGTGCTATAAGTTTTTATATGCTGTGTATTCATTTTCATTAATCTGAGTATGTTCTAATTTCTCTTATGGTTTCTTTTTTTGATCCATTGGTTGTTTATGAGTGTGTTGCTCAGTATTAACATATTTATGAATTTCCTTAATTTCATTCTAGTGATTTCTAATCTAATCCCCTGTGGTCAGAAAACATACACTGTATGCTTTCAATATTTGTATTTTTATTGAGGCTTCTTTTATGGTCTAGCATATGGTATAGCCTGGGTAATGTTCCACATGCAATTCAGAAGAATGAGTATTTTATTGACACTGGACAGTATTCTACAGGTGTCTGTTGTTTACACCATTGAGGCCCACAGTTTCCTAGTTGATCTTTGTCCGAGTGGTTCTATCCATTAAAATGTGAAGTTGCCTATTTTCCCTTCACTTCTGTCCATTTCTGTTCCATATATTTGGGGGCTCTGCGTTTATGTGCATATGTGTTTAAAATTGTTAAATCTTATCCCACCTTAGAAAATGAACAAGAATTCATTAATACTGTCTAATAGCTAGTGTATATTTAGTTTTCCCCACTTGTCCTTATATAATATATAATATATATAATATATAATAGTTGGGTTTTTCAAATCAGAATTCAGTCAAAGTTCACACATTGCATTTGGCTTCATTTGAATTTTGTCATGGAGTCATTTTTACAAAATATTTGCAATTTTTAAAGGAGTCACCATAAAGATTGAAATAGGGAAGTCCTTCTGTTTGAAAGTGCAATTGTCATTGTTTTTAATTTCATGAATTTTTTTTCTTGCTTGCTTGCTTTTTTTTTAATGTTTTTTTTTTATTATATTATGTTAGTCACCATACACTACATGCCTGGATTCTGATGTAAAGTTTGATTATTCATTAGTTGCGTATACACCCAGTGCACCATGCAATTTGTGCACTCCTGACTACCCATCACCAGCCTATCCCATTCCCCCACCCGTCTCCCCTCTGAAGCCCTCAGTTTGTTTCTCAGAGTCCATAGTCTCTCATGCTTCATTCCCCCTTCTGATTACCCCCCTTTCTTTATCCCTTTCTTCCCCTACCGATCCTCCTAGTTCTTTTGTTCCATAGATGAGAGAAATCATATGATAATTGTCTTTCTCTGCTTGACTTATTTCATTTAGCATTATCTCCTCCAGTGCCGTCCATGTTGCAGCAAATGTTGGGAACTCGTTCTTTCTGATAGCTGAGTAATATTCCATTGTATATATGGACCACAACTTCTTAATGCAGTCATCTGTTGAAGGGCATCTCGGTTCCTTCCATGATTTAGCTTTGTGGACATTGCTGCTATGAACATTGGGGTGCATATGGCCCTTCTCTTCACTATGTCTGTATCTTTGGGGTAAATACCCAGTAGTGCAATGGCTGGGTCATAGGGTAGCTCAATTTTTAACTTTTTAAGGGACCTCTACACTGTTTTCCAGAGTGGCTGTACCAACTTGCATTCCCACCAACAATGTAGGAGGGATCCCCTTTCTCCACATCCTCTCCAGCAATTGTTGTGTCTGCCTTGTCAATTTTTGCCATTCTAACTGGCATAAGGTGGTATCTTAGTGTGGTTTTGATTTGAATTTCCTTGATGGCTAATGATTTTGAACATTTTTTCATGTGTCTGTTAGCCACTTGTATGTCATCATTGGAAGAGTCTGTTCATATCTTCTGCCCATTTTATGATTTATTTATTTGTTTCTCCCGTATTGAGAAGTTCTTTGTATATCTTGGATACCAGTCCTTTATCTGTAGTGTCATTTGCAAATATATTCTCCCATTCCGTGGGCTGCCTCTTAGTTTTTTTGACTGTTTCCTGGCTGTGCAGAAGCTTTCTATCTTGATGAAGTTCCACAAGTTCAATTTAGCTTTTGTTTCTCTTGCCTTTGGAGATGTGTCATGAAAAAGTTGCTTTGGCCAATGTCGTAGAGGTTGCTGCCTCTGTTCTCCTCTAGGATTTTGATGGATTCCTGTCTCACATCGAGGTCTTTCATCCATTTGGAGTTTATCTTTGAGTATGGTGTGAGAGATTGGTCAAGTTTCATTCTTTGCATGTAGCTGTCTAATTTTCCCAGCCCATTTATTACAGAGACTGCCTTTTTTCCACCAGATGTTATTTCCTGCTTTATCAAATATTAGTTGCCCAAAGAGCTGAGGGTCCATTTCTGGATTCTCTATTCTGTTCCATTGGTCTATGTGTCTGTTTTTGTGCCAGTACCATGCTGTCTTTGTGATCACAGCTTTGTAGTACAGCTCAAAATCCGCCATTGTGATGCCCCCAGCTTTGTTTTTCCTTTAAACAGTTCCTTGGTGATTCGGGGCCTTTTCTGGCTCCACACAAATTTAAGGACTATTTGTTCCAGTTCTTTGAAAAATGTCCTCAGTATTTTGATCGGGATAGCATTGAAAGTGTAGATTGCTCTGGGTAGCATGGACATTTTAACTATGTTAATTCTTCCTATCCATGAGGATGGAATATTTTTCCGTCTTTTTGTGTCTTCTTCAATGTCTTTCAAGAGTGATTTGTAGTTTCTAGAATATATATCCTTTACGTCTCTGGTTGAGTTAATTCTGAGATAACGTATGGTTTTTGGTGCTATTGTAAATGGGACGGATTTCCTAATTTCTCTTTCTTCAGTCTCCTTGTTCGTGTATAGAAATGCAACTGATTTCTGAGCATTGATTTTGTATCCCGCCACATTACTGATTTGCTCTATAACTTCTAATAGTTTGGGAGTGGCTTCTTTTGGGTTTTCCATATAGAGTATCATGTCATCTGCAAAGAGAGACATTTTCACTTCTTCTTTGCCAATTTGGATACCTTTTATCCCTTTTTGTTGTCTGATTGCTGTTGCAAGGAATTCTAGGACTATATTGAATAATAGTGGCGAGAGTGGGCATCCTTGTCGAGTTCCTGATCTTAAGGGAAAGGCTTCCAGCTTTGTCCCTTTGAGAATGATATTTGCTGTATGCTTTTCATAGATGGCTTTTATGAGATTGAAGAATGTACCCTCTATCCCTACACTCTGAAGGGTTTTAATCAGGAAAGGATGCTGTATTTTGTTAAATGCTTTTTCTGCATCTATTGAGAGAATCATATGATTTTTGGCATTTTCCTTCTGGATAAAATCTAGGATACTGATCGATTTGCGAATGTTGAACCACCCTTGCATCCCAGGTATGAACCCCACTTGGTCATGATGGATAATCCTTTTAATGTACTGTTGGATTCTATAGCCAAGATCTTGTTGAGGATTTTGGCGTCCATATTCATTAGGGAAATGGGTCTGTAATTCTCCTTTTTGGTGGAGTCTTTGCCTGGTTTGGGGATCAAGGTAATATTGGCCTCATAGAATGAGTTTGGAAGCTTTCCTTCTGTTTCTACTTTTTGAAATAGCTTTAGGAGAATAGGTATTATTTCTTCTTTGAATGTTTGGCAGAATTCTCTAGGAAAACCGTCCGGTCCTGGAGTTTTGTTTTGTGGAAGGTTGTTTATCACTGACTCAATCTCTTCATAATTAATTGGCCTGTGTAAAAACTCAATTTCTTCCTGTTTCAGTCTTGGTAGTTTATAGGTTTCCAGGAAGGCCTCCATCACTTCCAGATTGCTTAATTTAGTAGCATAAAGCTGTTGAAAAAAGTTTCTAATAATCCTTACAATTTCATTGGTGTTGGTTGTGACCTCTCCTTTTTCATTCATTATTTTATTAAATTGGTTCCTTTCTCTTCTTTTGGATAAGTCTTACCAGTGGTCTGTCAATTTCATTAATTCTCTCGAAGAACCAGGTTCTAGATCTGTTGATCAGCTTTACAGTACTCCTGATTTCTAATTCATTCATTTCTGCTCTAATCTTGGTCAATTGCTTCCCTTGTGCGTGGATTAGGCCTGTCCCTCTGTCGCTGTTCCAGCTTCTTGTGGTGAGAATATAAAAACTGCATTTTAGATTTTTCTGTTATTTTGAGTGAGGCTTGGATGGCTATGTATTTCCCCCTTAGGACTGCCTTTGCAGTATCCCATAGGTTTTGGACTGTTGTGTTTTCAGAGGTGGTCTCCATAAATTGTTTAAATTGATTTTTGACTTCCTGGTTTATTGAATCATTCCTGAGCAGGATGGTTCTTAGTCTCCAAGTGTTTGAGTTTCTTCCAAATTTTTCCTTGTGGTTGAGTTCCAATTTCAGAGCGTTGTGGTCTGAGAATATGCAGGGAATAATTTCAGTCTTTTGGTATCAGTTGAGACCTGTTTTGTGTCCCAGAACATGGTCTATTCTTGAGAATGTTCCATGGACATTAGAATAGAATGAGTTTTCTTTGGTTCTGCGGTGTAGTGTTCTATATATATCTATGAGGTCCAACTCGTCAAGTACGGCATTCAAAGCCTTTGGTTCTTTGCTTAGTTTTTGCCAGGGTGTTGTCTATTTCTGAGAGTGGAGTGTTGAGGTCCCCTACTATTAATGTATTTTTATTTATATGTCTCTTTATTCTTGTTGAGAGTTGGCTTGTGTATCTTGCTGCTCCCCTGTTGGGGGCATATATATTTATAATTGTCATATCCACTTGTTGAATACTTCCTTTAAGAATAATATAGTGCCCTTCTGTGTCTCTAACTATAGTCTTTAGTTTAAAATCCAATCTGTCTGATATGAGAATTGCTACCCCACCTTTCTTTTGAAGTCCATTGGCGTGAAAGATGGTATTGCATCCCTTTACTTTCAGTCTGAATGCCAGAATAATTAGGAAAAGATAAATAAATGAAGTAAATAGAACTTCCAATACCATGTTAATTAAAATAGAGAAAATGGACATCTTTGCCTAGTTCCTAATCTGAGGGAAAAAAGTATTTGGTCATTTACTACTAACTCTGATGTTAGTTGTAGCTTCTGTAGATGTTGTTTTTCAATTTAGGAAGTCCTTTACTCCTAGTTTTCAAAACATTTTTTTCTCTCTCTCTTTCTTTTTAATCATGAATGGACCTCAAATTTTGTCCGATACTTTTTCTATATTAATTGATATGTTCATATGATTTTCTTCTTTATCCCAATGATACGGTGGTTTATATTGATTGATTTTTTAAATTGAGATATACTTGATTCATAACATTATATTAGTTTCATGTGTGCAACATAATGATTCAATATTTATATATATGTTGCAAAATGATGACCACAGTAAGTCTAGTTAAGACCCATAGGCCAGTGATGGGTAGTAAGGAGGGCACGTATTGCATGGAGCACTGGATGTTATACACAAACAATGAATCATGGAACTTTACATCAAAAACTAAGGATGTACTGTATGGTGACTAACATAATATAATAAAAAATTATTATTAAAAAAATAACCACCCATCAGCACACAGTTACTTTTTTTACTTGTGATGAGAACTTTTAAAATCTATTCTCTTAGCAACTTTCAAATATGAAATACAGTATTATTAACTACAGGCACCATGTTGTGCATCATCCCGTGACGTACTGGTTTTATAACTGAAAGTTTGTACCTTTTGACCAACTTCACCATTTTGCCCATCCCCAAATCTTGTTTTTGGCAACCAGCAATCTGTACCCTGTATTTATGAGCTTTATTAATTGATTTGTAATTATTGAATAAGCCCTGGAAACCTTGGATAAGTCTCGCTTAGTCATAGTATATAATTATTTTTATATATTACTGGATTCGATCTGCAAATTATTTTTTGAAGAATTTTTTTCATCTAAGTTCATGATATACAGGCATATTGGCTTAAAATTTTCTTTTTTGTACTGTTTTTATCTTGTTTTTTATCAGAGTGATACTGAGCTCATAAAATTAGTTTAATAATATTTTTAAAGACTGAAGGGCTTCAGAGGGAAGGTTTGTGGGGGATTGGGATAGACTGGTGATGGGTATTAAGGAGGGCACATATTGCATGGTGCACTGGGTGTTATACGCAAATAATCATGGAACATTGAATCAAAAACTGGGATGTACTGTATGGTGACTAATATAACAAAATAAAAATTATAAAAAAAGAAGAAAAAAGAAAAAATTTTGTAAAGAACAAATTTCTCTTTATTCTGTATTAGTCTTCTCTTTTATCATTTTCTGCTCATGTTTTTATTATTTTCTTCCTTCTGTGTGTGAGTTTCCTTGTGTGTGTGTGTGTGTGTGTGTGTGTGTGTGTGTTTAATTTTCTATGCTTTTCTTCATTTCTTGCAGGTGGATTCTTATTGATTTTTAGTGCTTTTTCTTTTTTAATATGCATGTTTAAACCACAAATTTCTCTCTAAACATGGTTTTAGCTGTATTCCACATTTCTGATGATATTTTTTATTGACATTCAATATAAGATATTTTCTAATTTTCATTATTAAATCTTTAATAGGGTTATTTAAAAATGATTATGTTGCTTAATTCCCAAATTATTAGTTTTTTCCAAATTATTTTTTTTAAATGGAATTTTACCTTGGTTACATTTATGTCAGAGATCATACCCTATAACTTCAATACTCTGAAATTTATTGAGACTTGCTTTATGGCTCAATATATGGTTAATTTTGATAAATTGTTGGTGCACGTTTGAATGGAACTCTAGGCTTAACATTCCATGTTCATGAATCAAATCAACTTTGGTAATCTTTTTGAAATTTACCTGTTGATATTTTTATCTCCTTGTTTTATCCATTACCGAAAGGATGGTGTTGAAATCTCCCAATATAATTGCACATTTTTCTATTTCAACTTTTATTTTTGTCAGTTTTTGCTATATCTTTGAGGCTGTCTCATTAGGTGCATACAAAGATGTACTTATTATATCCTCCTGGTGAAATGAAACATATTTTTATCCTGTTTACTTCTAGTAATGCATCTTGTCCTCAAATCTACTTCACCTGATGCTAATATAGGCACTTCGCCTTTCTCTACACTTGTATTTACATGGTATTTTCCCACCCTTTTCCTTTCAATCATTTTATGCCTTTATTATTTAACTTGAGTCTCTTACAAACAACATATTGCTGCTGCTGTTGTTTTTCAATTCACACTAATATTCTTTGTCTTTCAACTGGAATGTTTAGTCCACTAACATTTAAAATGAATGCTGACACATTTTCTTTCTGCTGCCTGCTTTAGTTGTCCCTCCTCATCTTTGTTCCTTTTTTCTTTTTTGTCTTATTTTAAATTTATTTGTACCTTTACACTTTCCTCATAAGTTCTTGTTAGTTATATGTTCTTAACGATTTCTTTAGCAATTGCCATATAAACAATAATGTTCGTTCCTGACTTGTTAAAATTTAATAAAATTAGTTCTTTTCTGCTTTGTGGTTCTTTTACCTTTCTCATTTTCTACTTTGTCCACTCCTTTTTCAGTACAAAGTTTTCAGAGAACTCAGCCACTTACCCATTTCCTGTTATATAGTTCTTGAGTATTTACATTTTCTATAATGCGGTTATATATCACAAGATTTTTGGAATTGTGCTTGTTTGTATTAATTGGTCAATAAGTATTTAAATTTATCATTTATGTCTCTCCTCCATCTATGGGTAGTAAACGGTACAATGCTTTTGGTTTTTTATGACCACTTGATTGGCTTTGGCCTTGACCAATGAGATAGGAGTAGATAGGATTATGCCATATACAGGCAGAAGCTTTACACGTAGTTGTGTGGGTCAGTTCCACATTTTCCTTTTAGTCTCCCCCATAACAACGAGCACGTTTTTCATAAGGGCTATTCCTTCATAACCATCCTTATGTGATTGAGTAATAAATGTTTATAGTTGTAAACCACTGAGATATTAACTTTGTAATGAGGAAAGGCAGGCAATAAAGTGAGCTTCCATCCTAGGGCATTATCCTGTCTTTAGTGTAGGTGTGCTGAGAACATAGTTTTTAAGTTTCTGTTAACTTGAAAACTTTATTCCACATTCACTTTCCTTGCATTCTGTTTTGAGATATAACATAAAATTAGTAAGTGCACAGACTGATGAATTTTTACAGGGTAAATACACCTTTGTAATCAGAACCCAGATCAAAAAACATGCAGCATCAGCATCACAGAAGCAACATTTTTCACATTTATGGCTATCCTGATTTTAAATATCATACATCAATTTTCCTATTTTTGAACTTTATGTAAAGAGATTCTTACAGGGTATATATTTTGTCTGATTTCTTTGTGCTCGTCAATATTCCAATATTTGAAAAATATTCACAATATGTAATTATATCAAACTTTACATCTTTAATGTGTTACACCTGCCAGTGGGAGTGCAGACACTACTAAGACAGTGTCTCAGCTTTAGTAGGCTCACAGTCTTGGGTGGATATAGGTAATTAAGTAGTGTGATGACTGTCACAACTGGAGTAAGTATTGGATTCTTGATTATTATGTAGTAAACAAATAAATTAAATAAAAACTTAGCTGTTTGCTACTTTTGTGGCAGCCCTATGCAATTATTGAACACATCATTATTGAGCAAATCCCTATGTTTATGGCACTGGGCTAAGATACAGCAAAGGTTATGATGTCTCAGCTCTCTTGTGACTTTGAATTGAGTTTAGCACAGATCCTGAACAAATAAAACAATAAATGTGTTGAGCACTGGGTGTTATACACAACAAAAGAATTGTTGAACACTACATCAAAAACTAATGACATACTATATGTTGGCTAACTGAACATAATAATAATTTTTTTTTAAATGAGGAAAAAAACACTTCTTGAATAATATAGCCATATTACTATGTAAAAAAATTTTAAATAAATGAATGATAACAAACAGTGATGCCTGCTGTGAGTTGAATATAGCAGAATGCTCTGAATAAGAGGACTGGAACAGAATATCCTTGGCAAGAAGTGATGAAGCTCCAAAGTTGAAGCAGCATAGCTCAGTCAAGCACAGAAAGGTCAGGTGGTTGTGGCCTCAGGACCAAGGAAATGGTGAATGGCATGGCATGAGACTGAGGAAACCAACAGGACCCAGCCATGGCAAGCTTCAGAGGCTATGGTGGGAAGTTTAGTTTTTATCCTGGGAATAAAAGAAAGCCAATGCAGACCTTGAAGATGGAAGCTGAGAAGCAAAGGAGGAGAATGCTCAGGGTATTCTGGAGAAAAAATAGAACTGATAATGCTGTGACCCACCCAGGGACAATGAGACCCCCTCATCTTGCTCAAATTTCAGGTGTAAAAAGTAGTGGAGATGAGCTTGAAGAGACACATCATGAAGGGTCTTGAATGCCAGGCTGAGAGTTTGAAACATTACCCAGGGGGAAGAAAAAGTCGCAGAAGGATTAAATCTAAGAAAGGGACATGAGCAAAGAGAGGTTTGGGTATTGATCTGAGGGTGCTGAAGGATGGCTTAGAGTAGAGACCCATGTCACCCTTGATTCTGAAAAGGCTGGTGCTCAGGCAAACTGGCACATTTGATATGGCACTTTAGGAAGAAAAATTAGAGAAAACTTGGATTTTTGTCTTCAGACTTTCCAGTTTCCAGGCCCACTCTGCAGACCCTGATAAATTTGGGAAATGTCACAAAGGTGAGGCTGTGAACAAGTTTCAGGGGTGGGAACCTGGTCCGGTCTCCCCTCCTCTTCTCCGAGGCATTGTTTCTTGACCATCCTTGTCCCTCTAGAAGCAGGCAGTCTGTGACTCTCTGCTTTGCCATGTTGCTCACTGAAGAGGCTCACTGATTACTGATGAGACCCAGAGGCTGAATGAGGCTGTGGAGTGGGGCAGAGATATGGGAGGGGCCACACTGATGGCTAGAAACCTGAGTAAGAAGGAGTCAGAATTAAACACAGTAGGGAGCCATGGGTGGCTTCTGATCAGGGGAGGACATGGGAAAATGGATATTTTAGGAAAATTTGCTTGGTAGTGGTAGGCAAGATAAGAGCATCATTTTGATAATGGAGCTAGTAGAAAGCAGTCGGATTTTAAAAAGTCATTACATATAAATGTAGGTTTCCATTCAAAAGGGATTGTATAGATATCTGAATATTTATGTTTCTAAATATAGAGAAAGCATGGTGCTTCAAGGGACATAATGACACATTTGAGTTTTAGCCAGAAATATATTATATGAATCTAAATTGTTTCTGTGTATATTATCACATTTTATTCCCATCACCCTTAGGAAGTGGGGATATATAGGGAACAGTCCCATTTTCAGAGTAAGAAAAATAAGCCAACATTTAAGCCCTTACCCTGGTTGAAGAAGGCCATAGAAGACAGAGTCTGGTAGCTTAACAACCTGGATCATTGAAGCTAAGCCTACCAAGTGGTCTCCTCTTTCCATACGATAGACGCAAATCTAAGTTCCCAGCCCTGCTGTGTTTAACAGAACTTTATGCCATAAAGCAAATATTTTGTATTTCAGCTGCCAAATACAGTATCCACTAGCTGTATCTGGCTTTTGAAGACTTGAAATATGGCTTATGTCAATGAAAATCTTTTTTTAAAAAATTTTTATTAAACTATAGCTAATTGAAAGTTAAATGTGAATGTCCACATGTGACTAATGGCTGGGACTTGAGCCCACTGCTCTTTGCTGAACTTTCTCCTTGGATTTTAATCACTCATCTGTCAACTATTGGGTTGCTTTTCTTTTCTCTTCTTTTCTTTTCTCTTCTTTTCTTTTCTTTTCTTTCTTTTTTTTTCTTTTCTTTTGTCTTGTCTTTTCTCTTCTTCTCTTTTCTTTTTAAATTTTGTATTATGCTAGTCACCATCCTTAGTTTTTGGTGTAGTGTTCCATGATTCATTGTTTGCCTATAACACTCAGTGCTCCATACAATATATGCCCTCCTTAATATCCATCACTGGCCTATCCCAATCCCCCACCCCCCTCCCCTCTGAAACCCTCAGTTTGTTTCCCAGAGTCCACAGTCTCTTGTGGTTCATTCCCCCTTCTGTTTACGCCCCCCTTCATTCTTCCCTTCCTTCTCCTACCGATCTCCCTGCTATTTCTTATGTTCCCTAAATGAGTGAAACCATATGATAATTGTCTTTCTCTGCTTGACTTATTTCACTTAGCATACTCTCCTCCAGTCCCGTCCATGTTGCTGCAAATGTGGGTAATTGTTCTTTCTGATGGCTGAGTAATATTCCATTGTATATATGGACCACATATTCTTTATCCATTCATCTGTTGAAGGGTATCTTTGTTCCTTCCACAGTTTGGCTATTGCGGACAATGCTGCTATGAACATTGGGGTGCATATGGCCCTTCTCTTCACTACGTCTGTATCTTTCGGGTAAATACCTAGTAGTGCAATGGCTGGATCATAGGGTAGCTCAATTTTTAACTTTTTAAGGGACCTCCACACTGTCTTCCAGAGTGGCTGTACCAGCTTGCATTCCCACCAACAATGTAGGAGGGATCCCCTTTCTCCACATCCTCTCCAACATTTGTTGTTTCCTGCCTTGTCCATTTTTGCCATTCTAATTGGCGTAAGGTGATATCTTAGTGTGGTTTTGATTTGAATTTCCCTGATGGCTAATGATTTTGAACATTTTTTCATGTGTCTGTTAGCCATTTGTATGTCATCGTTGGAAAAGTGTCTGTTCATATCTTCTGCCCATTTTATGATTTGTTTGTTTCTTGAGTATTGAGTTTGAGAAGTTCTTTGTAGATCTTGCATACCAGTCCTTTATCTGTAGCATCATTTGCAAATATCTTCCATTCCGTGGGCTGCCTTTTAGGGTTTTTTTTGTTTGTTCGTTTTGGGTTTGTTTTTTTTGTTTTGTTTTGTTTTGTTTTGACTGTTTCCTTGGTTGTGCTGAGCTTTTTATCTTGATGAAGTCCCACAAGTTCATTTTTTCTTTTCTTTCTCTTGCCTTTGGAGAGGTGTCATGAAAGAAGTTTGCTGTGGCTGATGACGAAGAGGTTACAGCCTATGTTCTCCTCTATGATTTTGATGGATTCCTGTCTCACATCGAGGTCTTTCATCCATTTGGAGTTTATCTTTGTGTATGTTGTGAGAGAGTGGTCATGTTTCATTCTTCTGCATGTAGCTGTCCAACTTTCCCAGCACCATTTATTGAAGAGATTGTCTTTTTTCCACTGGATGTTTTTTCTGCTTTATCAAAGATTAGTTGCCCAAAAAGCCGAGGGTGCGTTTCTGGGTTCTCTATTCTGTTCCATTGGGCTATGTGTCTGTTTTTCTGCTAGTACCATGCTGTCTTTGTGATCACAGTGGTTGCTTTTCTTAAGCTATTCATCAGAGAAACAGCATTACTGGGGAGGTAGGTCAAGCAGCAGAATGTCAGTTCAGAGTTCTTCATGGTGTGTTTGATGTGATAAAATGTCTCAGGAGGTCTGGGGAGTTGTAGGTTGAACTGGTCTTGGTTAAACAAAGGTAAATGAGGTATTTACTGCAGGACTTCTTTGAGTCTTTTCTATGCTAATGTCTCCTTTTCCAAGCTAAAGAGATTCAGTAACTATAAGCCCATTTTCACAGAGAGTGTACTAAGGAGTGTATTTTTAAAAACTGATTTCAGAGAAAGAAAAATATGGCTGAATCAGTTATTGGTTGTGTCACCTTGAATTACTTCTTCAACCGGCCTTTTTTCAGTTCTCTTACTCAGCAAATGCTAATAATGTCTCCTAACTTAGAGGATGCAGTGAGTATGTGTCTGGCAAAGTGATTACTTAGGAGTGACTCAGGCCTTCCTGTTAATCATGGAAGGTAACTATACAGAGATGAGTAGCTCAGAAAGAAGTGGCACAGAGCCTGCTGTTGGGCAACAGGTTTTCAAATCTCTTCCCTCACCTTCATTTTCTGTCTCACCCAAAGGTTTGCAGTTGCCTGAGGGGTTTTGCATTTATACAGTGTTGTTTTCTTGAGCACTCTGTCCTTGTTCAGTACGTGTGTAGTGTGGGGAACACTTTTATAAGTTTGTTAGAGCGTGGTCAAGTGTGGATGCTGCTGCTGGAGACCTTGTGTGAGTGCTGTGTGTGTGAGTGCTGTGTGTGTGAGTGCTGTGTGTGTGAGGAGCATGTGTGTGTGTTTGGCCCATTGTATGTGCCTGTAAGTATAAGACAATGCGTGTTTGTTTGTGTTTGTTGTGTTTGTGTGTGTTGTTGGGATCACGTTTTTAATTTGTATGGTGCTGCCAAGAGTGGATGCCTCTGCTGCAGCCCTAGTGTGAGTGCTCTGTGTGTTTGAGTGTGTGTGAGTTTGTATTTGTGTGGGTCCTAATTGGAAGCCTCTGGCAAAAAGACCATGAGTGTTTGTGCGTGTTTATTCTTTATGTGTATATTGTGGAGACCACATTGTGTGGTTGCTATGGCGGTGCCAAGTGTGGATACCTCTGCATCAGCTAGTGTGTGTGCTGTGTGTTTCAATGTGAGTGTGTATATGTGTGTGTGTTTGTGTGAGGTCTATTGATTATGTTTATAAGAAAAGGACCATGAGTTCATGTGTCTTTGTTGTGTACGTGTTTATTGTGGGAAACGGTTTTATGAGTTTGTTAGAGTGTGGTCAAGTGTGGATGCCTTGCTGGAGACCTTGGGTGAGTGGTGTGTGTGTGTGTGTGTGTTTGTGTGTGTGTGTGTGTGTGTGTGTGTGTGTGTTTGAGTCCCCTTGCATATCCCTGTATGAATAATACCATGGGTGTTTGTTTGAGTTTGTTGTGTTTGAGTGTGTATGTGTGTGTTTGTCTAGGCTAATTGTGTATGCTTGTAAGAATAAGACCATGTGTGTTTGTGTGTGTTTGTTGTGTACATGTGTTTTGTGGGGACCACGTGGTGAGTTTGTTACAGCAGGTCAGTATGGATGCCTCTCAGAGGCCTTGTTTGAGTGCTGTGTCTGTGAGTGTGTGTGGGTGTGTGTTTTTTTTGTGTGTTTCTGAGGCCCTATGTGGTTTTTGAGTATGCTTGTAAGGAAAAGACCGTGGGTGTTTTGTGTGTTTGTTGTGTATGTGTGTGCTGTGGGGACCACCTTTGTGAGTTTGCAATGGTGGTGTCAAGTGTGGCTGCCTCTCCTGGAGAAGTACTGTGAGTGCTGTGTGTATGTGTTTGAGTGTGTTTGTTTGTGTGACGCCCATTGTGTATGCCTTATAAGAAAAGGTCCATGAAGTTCGTGTGTCCTTGTTCTGTACGTGTGTGTTGTGGGGTACACTTTTATAAGTTTGTTAGCATGTGGTCAAGTGTGGATGCTGCTGCTGGAGACCTTGTGTGAGTGCTGTGTGTGTGAGAGTGTGTGTGTGTGTTTGGCCCATTGTAAATGCCTGTATGTATAAGACCATGGGTGTTTGTTTGTGTTTGTTGTGTTTGTGTGTATTGTTGGGACCACGTTTTTAATTTGTATTGTGCTGCCAAGAGTGGATGCCTCTGCTGCAGACCTAGTGTGAGTGCTCTGTGTGTTTGAGTGTGTGTGAGTTTGTATTTGTGTGGGTCCTAATTGGAAGCCTCTAGGAAAAAGACCATGAGTGTTTGTGTGTGTTTATTCTTTATGTGTATATTGTGGAGACCACGTTTGTGAGTTTGCTATGGCGAACACACTCACACACACAGCACCTTCTCTATACATATAGCCCTCCTGATATGGATCTAATTATATTCCGTGTCTGGTTTACACAATCAGTTTTTAATGTATGGATATTGGATAGTGCAGAAACAACTGTTGGTCAAGAAGGACAAGCAGCCTGGCAGCCCATACCCTCAATTACTGACAGAAGTAAGTCCTGTTTTTGGAAATTTGGATCACTGTAGTTTTGTGTTTGGCCAGTATGTAGAAGCCTGAATGAAAGGCAGAACATTAAACCAAAGAGCATTATTCTTGGGCTTTAAGACCCAATGGAATTGGCTTTTCTAGGTTTGGGACTTGCTTGGGACTGGTCACCCCTTCCTGCCTTCTTTCTTCTCCCTTCCAGAATGGTACTGTTGTTCCTCTGCCTGTCCCACCATTGCATTTTAGAAGTGTCTGGTTTCGCAGTTCATACAACTAGAGAGGAATTTTGCTTCAGGATGGACTGCACCCAGAATCTTGCCTATACCTAATTTAGCTGATATTTAGGTGATGCTTTGGGCTTTGGACTTTAGAGTTTCTGCTAGGTTGATATTTGGGGCTGTTGGAATGGAATGGAATGGATGTACTCTGCATGCAAGGACATTAATTTTGGAGGACAGGGGTGGAATGTAATGGACTGAATGTGTCCCCTCAAAATTCATATATTGAAGCCCTAGCCCCAACTGAGATGGTATTTGGAGATGAGGTCTTGGGGAAGTAATTAGAATTAGACAGAGTCATGAAGGATGAGCTCTCATGGTAGATTAGTGTCCTTATTAAGAAGAGACAACAGAGAACTTCTTTCCCACCCCCACTCCCCGCCATGTTAGAGCACAGCTAGAGGGTAGTCATTTGCTAAGCAGGCAAAGGGCTCTCACCAGAACCAGCTCTGTGCTGGTGCCCAGGTCTCAAGACTTCCAGCTTCCAAAACTGTGATGACTAAATGTCTGTTATTAAAGCTACCTTGTCTGTGGTATTGTGTTCTAGAAGTCTAAGCTGAATAAAATACCCACCTTAGACAATGCATTCTTTCTTGGCTGTAACTGCACTGATGTTCCTCTACATGGCCAAGCAATGATGAGGCCTGGCATGTAGTATTTACTTCATTTGTTGATGGAACTTAATGGCAGGGCAAGCCTGCTCATCCCAAATGGTACAAGTCTTTCACTGCTTGTGTACTCATATTGTGACAAAGTGACTGACTGGGAAATTATTGTTTTGAGAGAAAGAGCAGAAAGGAAAGCCAGTGGGGGTTGGTTTTACCTGTAAAAAGAACCTTTCTTATGAAGGGTAAGACTAGGGAGTGGCAGCATGAGCAAAGAAATGAAGCCCCTGAATGCAGAAAACAGGTCTGTGTCAACAGTGGCAAGGAATAATGGGGGATGAACTAGGTACCTAAGGTGTGGAGGCCTGATCTCAGCCCATTCTCATCCCAGAAGCTGATGTATCAGGGCACAGTCCTGCCAGCTGCCCTTCACTCCTTCACCTGCTACCTCAGCCTGTGAAGTTATTTCCCACATTTATTTTGCTTTCCCCTTACTCTGAAAGAAACTGTATTGCCTGAAGGTAGCAACCTGGAGAATTGTTGGCCAACCCTGTCTCTGATACCAGAGATGGTAGGCATGGACTCAGATAACAAAACCAGACCTCCCAGGACAGCCCTGCTTTGTGAGAAAGAAAGGAGCTGGCGGTGAAAGTGAGGGGCATGGGATAACCATAAGGAAGGCAAATGCTCCGGGGATACACAGTCTCCTTGGGCATCTCTGGAGAGTAAGCCATTGGAGCAGAGGGTTCTTCAGGGTCCATGCCCTAGCAAAGCTAGGCTAGCCTCCACTGCCCCATGAAAACCACAATAGGTATGCCTGTATCAGTCCATATCCCAGATACACAAAGTAGTAGTGACTGTCAGCACCCCAACTAATCAAGGCAGCATCAGCTGGCCCCTGCCCCACACTGAGCCAAAATGAAAGGAGAGGGAAGAAACTGCAAAGGAAATCCTCTTCTTCATGGGGCAGAAGCTTCTGAAGCCCATTCTGGAGGTTGCAAGGAGGAGAGGAATTTGTCATAATGCGTATTATGAATCTCCAGCCAGCAGCCCAGAGAGTCATACAACTACAGGTAACTTTCCTTGGACTTTAGCATCAGTAAGGTTGCTATAGGTTTTCCATGGGTCCTAAGAGGTGAGGTGGGCTCTGCCTGTCTCATCTGATTGGTTACTGTCATTGTGACCAGGCAACATAAGTTAGGTCAAGTTTAATAATGCTTACAAAACATCGTGGCCCTGGGGCTTTAAAAGAAAAACAAGTATGTGTGAAGGAAGGTGGTGTGGTAGTGGAAAGAGTACATCCATCCTGTATTATAAATTCAAAGTCATTATTTAATGCAGTGTGAGGTGTTCTGGAAGATGTTCAACCCCTATAGGCCACAGCCTCCTTTCTGTAAAATACTTGTCCCACATCATTTTTGTACAAGTTAAATAAGTCTAGTGTGAGGGCACTCCTTTTGCTTATATAATGTCGGTTTACACAATGAATTTGAAATATAACCCATTTATTTTGGGCAGTAACATAAACCTGCACAGTATTATAAACACTTTTTTTAAAAAATAAACACTTCCAAGTAGGATTTGGTATTCATTTTTTTTTTTTTTTAGTGAAATAACAAAAAAAGTCATGCAAGAAACGGATTTTAGGCAACAACCAGAATTAGTGAAGTGTCAGGTCCTTCTTACATACATCACATGACTATAGCTCTTTGTAAGGCATTTTTGAAGCATCTTTTCCACCCAAACTGCAGACAAGTAGCAACTGAGTTGAGAATCATAACAATGGGGGCCCCTGGGTGGCACAGCGGTTAAGCATCTGCCTTCGGCTCAGGGCGTGATCCCGGCGTTATGGGATCAAGCCCCACATCAGGCTCCTCCGCTATGAGCCTGCTTCTTCCTCTCCCACTCCCCCTGCTTGTGTTCCCTCTCTCGCTGGCTGTCTCTATCTCTGTCAAATAAATAAATAAAATCTTAAAAAAAAAAGAATCATAATGATGAAGCATGAGAGACTATGGGCTCTGAGAAACAAACTAAGGGCTTCAGAGGGGAGGGGGATGGGGGAATGGGATAGACTGCTGATGGGTAGTAAGGAGGGCACATATTGCATGGTGCACTGGGTGTTATACGCAACTAATGAATCATCGAACTTTACATCAAAAACCAGGGATGTACTGTATGGTGACTAACATAATATAATAAAAAATATAATAAAAAATATTATTATAAAAAAGAATCGTAACATCATTTTTAAAAACTGAGATATTATATAAGAGGGGTCATCTCTTTCTTTCATATCAGGAAGTACATTTGTGGTATGTTAAAGTACTAAACATAACCTCCTCCCCACTCCATCAATGAAACAGAATGACCATGCATGGAAGAGTCCACAAAGTAGAAGCAGCTGTGTCAGTGGAAACATCACTGGAGTCAGAAAGCTCCATGATCAAAAACTGGGTTCATCAGCTGTATGACTTTGGAAAGACTGCTCAGCATTTTTTATCTTTCTGTGCCCTCAACTGTAAAATGAAGATAATAATGGCTCATAGGGCTATTAAGTTACATAATATAACAGATTTAAAAAGTTATTTTTAACAATAAATAAATATGTTGGCACAATGCCTGGTATATAATGAGCACCCAAAGGTGCTCACTTAACCAGTATATTAGTGACATTGTTCTAAACACATTTTTTGTGTGCCAAATTCAGAGCCCAGTAGAGGAGTGAGCTCTCATCCCATTTACACATCCCTGGGCACACTTGCCTTTGTATTTACAGTTTCACTTTGCTGATTTATGCTCAGCTGTGGTGCACTCTGACCCTGACTGCTTTTTCAGCCATCTGCTATGTGAACAGAGATATTCCTGACAGACGTACCAAATTTTCTTTGCTCAGTCCCACAAAGCTAAGTAATAAATAGTAGAATGTTATTCGTGATGGTTGCTGACAGCTGTAACAGAAATGGTAACCCATTCATGTATGACACTGAAACTTCTGAGTTTCTGTCTTGGAAATGTCTCCCAACTTTTATTTCCCCCCTTTTATTCTAGAAAGGGAGTTCTGTGAAATAATAAGTTATAATCACCAATGCCAGCTTTGACTTGTTTTTGGTTTCCTTAAACACAATCTATTATTTGTTTAGAATAGTAGCATTAAAGTGATTAATAATAATAATAATAACAGCAGTTTGTACTTATTGAACCCTAGGCACTGTGTAGACATTTAACACATTTATACTGTATAGTACTCTGGATAGCAGCTATTATCATTCCCATTTTACCGATGATGAAGAAATTAAGGCTCAGAGAGGTTAAGTAGCTTATTTCAGGCTATTCAGCAAGTAAATGGCAGAATTTAAATTCAAATCTAAGTCAGTTCAGTGCCAAAGCCCTGTGAGTTTCTACTGCATTCTGTGGACCTCCCTTTTTGGTTGGTATTTCCAGAGTCCTGCATAGGGATCGTTTTTATGTGTGTGTTGAATGAGTGAATGAATGCATGAATGCATGAATGAATGAATGAATGCATGAATGAATGAATGCATGAATGAATGAATGCATGAATGAATGAATACATAAGTAGTTTAATTCAAAATCCTTTCATAACCATGATGCACTGAGAAACACATTTTTCTGGCCAAATTAACACATTTTCCTCCCATTTGGTCATGTATCCCCTTGGGACAAACAACTGATGAGCTGACACACTCTCTGTGCTTTTCAGCAGCTCCTGCCAGGTGGGGAATGAGCTGTGTACATTTGCACTTGCAAACAAGTCCTCCTAGGACCCACAAACCCTGGGGAGAAAGGAGAAGAACAGGAGCTTCTGCACTGCTTACTTCTCTAGCAATGTTTACAAGAAATGAGAGATTTATAGAACTTGAGGAAACTGGCTGGAGAAACAGAAAACTAAAAGCAGACATGATAATGGGAACAGGTCTTGTGCCTCAGACCATCCCTGCCTGCCTGGAGACTTTCCCTGACTCAGGGACCTTGGGTGTTGGTGTTCTCCAGGCTGCTGTTTGTCAAAAACAGGAAAATAAGGCAGACGAGCATGAATGCAGTTACAGTATGAGGGCTTCCTACCAAAGGAATTTTGTCTAACTTGAGAGAGAATAGAAAGTCTACATGCAAAGCGCCTGGAAGGTGCAAGGAGTTAGGGTTTCATAAACAGTAGCTTGTGTGTTGATCATCCAGTCAGATTTGAACTCATCTTCGCCTCCCATCTCTGCCACTTGAGATGCTGTTACTCCCTATAGCTCCAGGTTTCCACCCCAGCAACTTGCTTGAGATCACAAAATTAAGACACACAGCCTATGCTGGAACTCATGACTTCCACCCCTTCTGTGCTTTCCGACACCAATCGAAGGTTGATCCTTCCGTGGTGCTTTACTAAGTACTTTTATACAGGTAATCTCATTTCATGGCCATGACAGCCTTATTTTTACATCAATTTTATGTGTGAAAAATCTCAGACTCAGGTAAAAACATACCCCAGTTCACATAGTTAGTAAATTGTGCCTTAAGCCAGGTACACCAGGGTCATCATTTACAATGTTCTTGTTGTGCTGTACTATCCTGCTGTTAGGTGACGAGGTCCTTATACTTACCTGGCAGAGGTCTGGGCCACCAGGTGCTGGCGCCCTCAGGTCCAGTACATCCTGGCAGGGAGAGGCCTCTGCAGGGATTTTCTGTCTACTCAGGAAGTCTGTCCTGTGAGGTCCTTTTGGTTTCCACCTGGGCTTCAGAGAGATCACTGCAGGGGCCTCTGTCTGCCAAGTCTCTGAGAAATTCACAAGCCCTTCCTGACTGCCACCCCCTTTGATTAAGAGACAGCACCGCAAGCTACTGGAGTACAGGCCATTCATCTCCTAGGAAAAGGGCACCAGCTGAAGGGACAAGGTGATAAATCAAAGCATTTAGGGTCAGTTCAGAGAATGTTTGCCTCCACACTGAGAACCATGCTTTTCCAGAATGGGGGAAGCATGGCTGATGGGTAATGTCATCTTGAGGAACATGTGCTGGGTTTTACAGACAGAAACATGCAGCTGTTCTTGTTCTTGTTTTGACAATGAATTCTAAAGCAAACCTCTCTCATCTTCTCTGTCTGTGTGCACGCTGATTAGCAGAGAATTGGGCACACAGGAAACGTTCTCAGTAATGGCTTGGTCATTAATTTAAAAAAGGTTTGTTTTAGATCATTCATTCATTCATTGATAAAATATTAACTTACTGTCTGCTAAGTAGTGAACTGATAGTGAACTGAAAATTATGCAATCATCATGCTAAAAAGAAAAAGGTTTTGTTCTTGTAGAATGCAGCCTTATTGGGAGACAGCCAGTAATTAAAGAACATATTTGAGTGTAAAACTGAAAAAAGGCCTGCCCAGGCATTTAGCCTAGTCAGGGGTTCAAGAAAAGCTTTGTCAAGAACATGGATCTTCAACTAATATCTGGCTTAATTAAATGAAGAGAGGAAGTAGCCATTCCAGATAGAGGAAGCAGCATGTGCAAAGTCCCCGTGGCAGGTAGGAATATACTAAAGATGGTTTAGTAGGTAGAGCAGAAAGAGGAATGGTACCCAAGAGGCTGAAGACATGGGAGAGGAGGGGACAGACCAGACAAATCTGGGCACCATATTCAGGAGGTTGTGTTGTCTGTCTTGTCTTTTCTTTTCTTTCTTTCTTTTTTTTTTTTTTTTCTTTTCCTTTTCCTTTTTCTTTTTTTCTTTTTCTTTTTCTTTTTCTTTTTTTTCTCCTCCTCTTCCTCTTCCTCTTTCCCTTCCCTTCCCTCCCCTCCCTTCCCCTCTCCTCTTTCTTCTCTTCTTTTTCTTTCCTTTCTTTCTTTTTTTTTCTTGATTTTTCTACTAAAGGGTTTACAGTTTATCATTGGTATTATCACAAGTGTTTGTTTGCTTATTTTAACTGACACTCTAGCTGTGGTTTGAATAACTGATTACAAAGGATTAGGGAGAATTCAAGGAAATCTGTTTAAAGACATTTGCAGCAGTCTAGAAAGAAAGGAAGGTGGCTTGGTCCAGATGGTGGTGGTGGCAGAAATTTGCAAGATGTTTAGAAGATAAAACCACAGTACTTGTGCAAGTAGGGCTTTGGCTTGAGCAGAGCTGCCCCTGACCTTCTGAGCAGCTCTGAGCCAGGGAAAGAGTCTGCTCTCTCAGTTCTGGCACCCAGTAGGTCATCAAACTCAGCCCCAACTCCTGCGCTCTACATAGTTGGCAGTGAGGTGGTCCCATCACATAGATTCCTTATTGGAACAAAACTTTTCAATTTGCAGGAGGTCAAGTTCCCTTCCTCTGAAGTCCTTCTCTTTTTCTACTCATTTCCCAAGGCCCCCACTCAGGCTCTCTCCTTCCAGGAATGTTCTGCAACAATCACAGCCTTAGGTGCCGGCTCTTACTTTTGAGCTATCTGAAAGCTTTGCATTTCACTTATCTGCACCTCACCTGATCCCTGGTGAGTTAGAACAGATTGGGTGCAAATTGAGTTTCCTGCCTGGGCCTCAGTTTCCTACTTTGTCAAATGAGGAAGGAGCCAGTTGTTCTCATGTCCTTTCTAGCTCTATAGCTGGCAGTTCTTGTGACCTATGTGCATTTCGGAGACTCTTGTATCCTAGCCTCCTAATGTTCAGTTGTAGCTGTAGCCCCTTGTGCATTAGGTATGCATTTACACTCCTTTGAGCACTTCACAGTGGGTGCACAATGAGCATTTGCTGATTTAATTTGATTTGATTTAACTTGAACATTTGTTTCAAAGCCAAGATCAGAACAGGGAGACTGAGAAAAGCGGTCCAGTCTCGACCTGTGTTCTGGCCTGTCATTACTGTGGTGAGGATATGGTGTGAGTGATGTTAGCTAAAGAAAAAAAGAGGTGAGTGGCAAGGCGTGTTGGGCAATCCTTTGCTGGTATCAGCAGAGGGGAGGCCACACAATTAATCTACTAATTATTATATTTAGGTTTATAATGCAAGCACATAGCTAAATGATCCAACAACACTAAGAAAGATCATAATAAAACAGTAGATTTTTAGCTTTCTTCTTGCATTTACTGTCATATTTCTAAATATGGTGCCCAGACTGTTGCTTCTGCTCTTATCATTTTCAACATCACTGTTGGTACACTTCACATGAGGTTAGGATTTGGTACTTATTTGGTACTTACGTCTCTCACCACATCTCTTCCCTGTTTCTTCTACCTCAGGGGCCCCAACCTTCTGACTGAGTTCTAGCACAATATTTTAAAACTTAAATCTATGTTCATTATACTCCATACTCATCCATAGTCATCTAAATTGTGTCTAGGGACACAGGTCATAAATATAGAGGGAATGGGAGAGGCTAAAACAAAGAGGAATTTACCCCCTTCTTTTCCTTCCCTCAAATTCTTTTGGCGCTTCAAAGCATAGTGTTGGGGCTGTAGCACTTTTTTTTCTAAGGAACACATATTATCTGAGTTAACATTTTTTTTAATGATTTTTATTATATTATGTTAGTCACCATACAGTACATCCCCGGTTTCCGATGTAAGGCTCGATAATTCATTAGTTGTGTATAACACCCAGTGCACCATGCAATACGTGCCCTCCTTACTACCCATCACCGGTCCATCCCATTCCCCCACTCCCCTCCCCTCTGAAGTCCTCAGTTTGTTTCTCATAGTCCATAGTCTCTCATGTTTCATTCCCCCTTCTGATTACCCCCCTTTCTTTATCCCTTTCTTCTCCTACCGATCTTCCTAGTTCTTATGTTCCATAGATGAGAGAAATCATATGATAGTTGTCTTTCTCTGCTTGACTTATTTCACTTAGCATTATCTCCTCCAGTGCTGTCCATGTTGTAGCAAATGTTGAGAACTCGTTCTTTCTGATAGCTGAGTAATATTCCATTGTATATATGGACCACAACTTCTTAATCCAGTCATCTGTTGAAGGGCATCTCGGCTCCTTCCACGATTTAGCTATTGTGGACATTGCTGCTATGAACATTGGGGTGCATATGGCCCTTCTCTTCACTACGTCTGTATCTTTGGGGTAAACACCCAGTAGTGCAATGGCTGGATCATAGGGTAGCTCAATTTTTAACTTTTTAAGGGACCTCCACACTGTTTTCCAGAGTGGCTGTACCAACTTGCATTCCCACCAACAATGGAGGACGGATCCCCTTTCTCCACATCCTCTCCAACAATTGTTGTTTCTTGCCTTGTCTATTTTTGCCATTCTAACTGGCGTAAGGTGGTATCTCAGTGTGGTTTTGATTTGAGTTTCCCTGAAGGCTAATGATTTTGAACATCTTTTCATGTGTCTGTCAGCCATTTGTATGCCTTCATTGGAAAAGTGTCTGTTCATATCTTCTGCCCATTTTTTGATTTGTTTATTTGTTTCTCGTTTATTGAGTTTGAGAAGTTCTTTGTAGATCTTGGATACCAGTCCTTTATCTGTAGTGTCATTTGCAAATATATTCTCCCATTCCGTGGGCTGCCTCTTAGTTTTTTTGACTGTTTCCTTGGCTGTGCAGAAGCTTTTAATGTTGATGAAGTCCCATGAATTCATTTTATCTTTTGTTTCTCTTGCCTTTGGGGATGTGTCATGAAAAAGGTTGCTTTGGCCGATTTCGTAGAGGTTGCTGCCTATGTTCTCCTCCAGAATTTTGATGGATTCCTGCCTCACCTCGAGGTCTTTCATCCATTTGGAGTTTGTCTTTGTGTATGGTGTGAGAGGGTGGAAAAGTTTCATTCTTTTGCATGTAGCTGTCCAATTTCCCAGCACCATTTATTGAAGACTGTATTTTTCCCACCGGATGTTTTTTCCTCCTTTATCAAATATTAGTTGCCCAAAGAGCCGAGGGTCCATTTCTGGGTTCTCTATTCTGTTCCATTGGTCTATGTGTCTGTTTTTGTGCCAGTACCATGCTGTCTTTGTGATCACAGTTTTGTATTACAGATCGAAATCCGGCATTGTGATGCCCCCAGCTTTGTTTTAACTTTTCAAGAGTTCCTTGGAGATTCGGGGCCTTTTCTGTTTCCATACAAATTTAAGGACTATTTGTTCCAGTTGTTTGAAAAATGTCCTTGGTATTTTGATCGGGATAGCATTGAAAGTGTAGATTGCTCTGGGTAGCATGGACATTTTAACTATGTTAATTCTTCCGATCCATGAGCATGGAATATTTTTCCATCTTTTTATGTCTTCCTCAATGTATTTCAAGAGTGATTTATAGTTTCTAGAATATAGGTCCTTTATGTCTCAGGTTAAGTTAATTCCAAGGTAACGTATGGTTTTTGGTGCTATTGTAAATGGGATGGATTCCCTAATTTCTCTTTCTTCGGTCTCGTTATTCGTGTACAGAAATGCAACTGATTTCTAAGCATTGATTTTGTATCCCGCCACATTACTGATTTGCTCCATAACTTCTAATAGTTTGGGCGTGGATTCTTTTGGGTTTTCCATATAGAGTATCATGTCATCTGCGAAGAGAGACATTTTGACTTCTTCTTTGCCGATTTGAATACCTATGATCTCTTTTTGTCGTCTGATTGCTGTTGCAAGGACTTCTAGGACTATGTTGAATAATAGTGGCAAGAGTGGGCATCCTTGTCGAGTTCCTGATCTTAAGGGAAAGGCTTCCAGCTTTTCCTCATTGAGAATAATATTTGCAGTAGGCTTTTCATAGATGGCTGTTATGAGATTGAGAAATGTACCTTTATTCCTACACTCTGAAGGGTTTTAATCAGGGGAGGATGCTGTATTTTGTCAAATGCTTTTTCGGCATCGATTGAGAGGATCATATGGTTCCTGAGTCTTTTCTTGTTGATATGATGTATCACGCTGATTGATTAGGGAATGTTGAACCTCACTTGCATCCAAGGTATGAATCCCACTTGGTCATGATGGATAATCCTTTTAATGTACTGTTGGATTCTATAGCCAAGATCTTGTTGAGGATTTTGGCGTCCATGTTCATTAGGGAAATCGGTCTGTAATTCTCCTTTTTGATGGGGTCTTTGCCTGGTTTGGGGATCAAGGTAATATTGGCCTCATAGATGAGTTTGGTAGATTTCCTTCTGTTTCTATTTTTTGAAATAGCTTTAGGAGAATAGGTATTATTTGTTCTTTGAATGTTTGGTAGAATTCCCCAGGAAAACCGTCGGGCCCTGGAGTTTTGTTTTTTGGAAGGTTGTTTATCACTGACTCAATTTCTTCATGAAATCAATTTCTTCCTGTTTCAATCTTGGTAGTTTATAGGTTTCCAGGAAGGATTCCATCTCTTCCAGATTGCTTACTTATTGGCATATAGCTGTTGATAAAAATTTCTAATAATCCTTCCAATTTCAATGGTGTTCGTCGTGACCTCTCCTTTTTCATTCATAATTTTAATAATCTGGGTCCTTTCTCTTTTCTTTTGGATAAGTGTTGCCAGTGGTCTGTCAATTTTATTGATTCTCTCAAAGAACCAGCTTCTAGTCCTGTTGATCTGCTCTACTGTACTTCTAGTTTCTGCTTGATTGATTTCAGCTCTAATTTTGGTCAACTGCTTCCTCGTGCATGGATTAGGCCTGTCCCTCTGTTGCTGTCCCAGCTTCTTGAGGTGAGAATATAAAAACTGCATTTTAGATTTTTCTATTCTTTTGAGTGAGGCTTGGATGGCTATGTATTTCCCCCTAGGACTGCCTTTGCAGTATCCCATAGGTTTTGGACTGTTGTATTTTCATTCTCATTGGTCTCCATAAATTGTTTAATTTGATTTTTGATTTCCTGGTTTATCGAGTCATTCCTGAGCAGGATGGTTCTTAGTCTCCAAGTGTTTGAGTTTCTTCCAAATTTTTCCTTGTGGTTGAGTTCCAATTTTAGAGCATTGTGGTCTGAGAATATGCAGGGGATAATTTCAGTCTTTTGGTATTGGTTGAGACCTGTTTTGTGTCCCAGAGCATGGTCTATTCTTGAGAATGTTCCATGGGCATTAGAATAGAATGAGTATTCTTTGGTTCTGGGGTGTAGTGTTCTATATATATATATGAGGTCCAACTCGTCGAGTATGGCATTCAAAGCCTTTGATTTTGCTTAGTTTTTGCCAGGGTGTTCTATTTCTGATAGTCGAGTGTTGAGGTCCCCTACTATTAATGTATTTTTATATATATGTCTCTTTATTCTGGTTAAGAGTTGGCTTGTGTATCTTGCTCTTCCCCTGTTGGGGGCATATATATTTATAATTGTCATATCCACTTGTTGAATACTTCCTTTAAGAATAATAATAATGCCCTTCTGCGTCTCTAACTATAGTCTGTAGTTTAAAATCCAATTTATCTGATATGAGAATTGCTACCCCAGCTTTCTTTTGAGGTCCATTTGCGTGAAAGATGGTACTCCATCCCCTTACTCTCAGTCTGAATGCATCTTTGGGTTCGAAATGAGTCTCTTGCAGACAGCAAATGGATGGCTCATTTCTTTTTATCCAATCTGCAACCCTGTGGCATTTATGGGAGAATTTAAGCCATTAACATTAAGACTGAGTACTGAGAGATATGATTTTTATGATGCCATGTTACCAGTAAAGGCTTTGTTTGTATTGGCTGTGGCTTTCTGTTCTGTATCACTCTTGGGGCCTTTTTACTTTTATAGAACCTCCGTAATATCTCCTGTAGGGCTGGTTTCGTGGTTACAAAATTGGTTAGTGACTGGTGATTCTGAAATGTCTTTATTTCTCCATCAATTCTGAATGACGGCCTTGCTGGATAAAGGATCCTTGGCTGCATGTTTTTCTCTGAAAGAGCATTAAAAATGCTCCCCCAACCCTTTTTCTCATTCCAGGTCTGTGTAGACAGGTCTGACGTAATTCTGATGCCTTTGCCTTGGTACGTGAGAAATTTCTTTGCCCTGGCCGCTTTCAATACTGTATCCTTGGATCTAATATTTGCGAATTGCACTGTGACGTGACGTGGCATAGGTTTGTTGTGGTTGAGCTTTGGAGGGGTCCTCTCTGCCTCTTGGACACGAATGTTTGTTTCCTTCACTATATTAGGGAAGTTTTCACCTACAATTTATTCAAATATCTCTTCTAGACCTCTGTTTTTCTCTACCCCCTTGGGGATGCTGATGATTCTAACATTGGATCATTTCATTGAGTCAGTAATCTTTAGTGACCTACTTTCGTGGGCGTGGATTTTTTTAAGACCAGCTTCTATTTTCGTTTTTTCCTCTATTAACCCATCCTCCAAATCACTAACACCTTCCTCTGCTTTGGTGACCCTGGCCGTCAAAGCCTCTAGCTTTTCCTCCATTTGGCTCATAGAATTTTTAATTTCTGTCAGATTTGCTCTCATTTCTGTCCTTAGGGATTCTATATTCTCAGTAACCTTTTTGTTAATACTTGTTTCAATTCTACTCATCATTTTGACCATCGTTACTCTGAATTCCATTTCTGATAATTTGGTTACATCCATATCCATTATTTCTGTGGCAGAGGCCACAGACTCACCGTCTTTTCTTTGCTGGGTGGAGGGGGCTTCTCCTTCTTGTCATTTTGATGAGGAGAGGTTGCGGGGTGTCCATATCCCAAATTATTGACTGGGTCCCAGGCCGTGCCCCTTGTTTTATAGGGATCTTAGGGATGTGGGCTTCTTCTTTAAAGACGTTATTTATTTATTTACCTGAGAGAGAGAGACAGACAGTCAGCAAGAACGGGAACAGAAGCAGGGGAGTGGAAGAGGAAGAAGCAGGCCCCCAGCGGAGCAGCCCGATGAGGGACTCCTTTCCGGAACGCTGGGATCACGCCCTAAGTCGAAGACAGGCGCTCAGTGACTGCACCACCCAGGGGCCCCTGGTTGTGGGCTTCTTGATTTTTTCAGCCTGCCTTCTGTGTTCTGGGGGTGGGGGCTGCCGCGCCGATACTCAGGCAACCCTGTTTGGGTAGAGTCTCCTTGTCCCCTGCGAGGGGGGATGGGGATGGGCTAGCTGTGAGCAGGTATTTCCAGGCTTTTGTTCTCTGGTGACTTTCCCTGGTGGTCTGTTATGCCTCTTCTGAGAGTCAGAGCAGCAGCAGCCAAATCCCAGCCTCTGTCTCAGAACAGAAGGATTGCAGCCCGTTCCCCACTGATGTTCTGGCCACTTTAACTCCGTTACTGTTGGTGCTGCTCAACCCTACAGAGTCCCGGGATGTGTGCCCCATACCCAGCGTCCCTGCCCTCACTTCCAGGGCCCGCGCATCTCTGTCCTTTGTGTTTCTAATGCCGCCAGCTGCCAGCCACCAGCTGCCCCTACACGCTCCCGGATCTCTGGGGCTCAGTCTATTTCTGGTGAGCACACTGGGATTCTGGAGTTCCGTGAGAAGCCTGGTGGCACGCGCACCCAGTTCAGGGTCTCAGTCTGCTGTTTCACGGGTGCCGACCGCGAGTCCACCAGCTTCCCGGTGCAGGTGGCTACCGCTTCCGGGCACCTGAATGAGGCGGCTCCCTCCCCCTTCCGTTTATCTTCCGATATCTGTGGGCGGTTTCATGGCTCCCCGCTTCGTACCTCAATACTCAGCACTGGAGATGTTCGTTTGTAGAGATCCAGATGTATCTTCCTGTGTCTCAGGCTGATTCCGTGGTTGTTTAGGCTGATCTGGTACCTATCCAGCTCGACTCAGGACCGGCTGGAAAAGGGGTCCCCTACTCCTCCGCCATCTTACCTATCCCCCTGTGCAGAAGCTTTTAATCTTGATGAAGTCCCATAAGTTCATTTTATCTTTTGTTTCTCTTGCCTTTGGGGATGTGTCATGAAAAAGGTTGCTTTGGCCGATGTCATAGAGGTTGCTGCCTTTGTTCTCCTCTAGAATTTTGATGGATTCCTGTCTCACATCGAGGTCTTTCATCCATTTGGAGTTTATTTTTGTGTATGGTGTGAGATAGTGGTCAAGTTTCATTCTTTTGCATGTAGCTGTCCAATTTTCCTAGCACCATTTATTGAAGAGACTGTCTTTTTCCCAGCGGATGTTTTTTCCTGCTTTATCAAAGATTAGTTGCCCAAAGAGCCGAGGGTCCATTTCTGGGCTCTCTATTCTGTTCCATTAGTCTATGTGTCTGTTTTTGTGCCAGTACCATGCTGTCTTTGTGATCACAGCTTTGTAGTACAGCTCAAAATCCGGCATTGTGATGCCCCCAGCTTTGTTTTTCCTTTTCAACAGTTCCTTGGAGATTCGGGGCCTTTTTTGGTTCCATACAAATTTAAGGACTATTTGTTCCAGTTCTTTGAAAAATGTCCTCAGTATTTTGATCGGGATAGCATTGAAAGTGTAGATTGCTCTGGGTAGCATGGACATTTTAACTATGTTAATTCTTCCGATCCATGAGCATGGAATATCTTTCCACCTTTTTGTCTTCCTCAATGTCTTTCAAGAGTGATTTATAGTTTCTAGAATATTGGTCCTTTACATCTCTGGTTAAGTTAATTCCAAGGTAACGTATGGTTTTTGGTGCTATTGTAAATGGGATGGATTCCCTATTTTCTCTTTCTTCGGTCTCGTTATTCGTGTATAGAAATGCAACTGATATCTGAGCATTGATTTTGTATCCCGCCACATTACTGAATTGCTCTATAACTTCTAATAGTTTGGGCGTGGATTCTTTTGGGTTTTCCATGTAGAGTATCATGTCATCTGCGAAGAGAGACATTTTGACTTCTTCTTTGCCGATTTGAATACCTTTGATCCCTTTTTGTCGTCTGATTGCTGTTGCAAGGACTTCTAGAACTATGTTGAATAATAGTGGCGAGAGTGGGCATCCTTGTCGAGTTCCTGATCTTAAGGGAAAGGCTTCCAGCTTTTCCCAATTGAGAATAATATTTGCAGTAGGCTTTTCATAGATGGCTTTTATGAGATTGAGAAATGTACCCTCTATTCCTACACTCTGAAGGGTTTTCATCAGGAAAGAATGCTCCATTTTGTCAAATGCTTTTTCTGCATCTATTGAGGGAATCATATGATTTATGAATTTTTTTTTATGGATAAAATTTAAGACACCAATTGATTGGCGAATGTTGAACCATGCTTGCATCCCAGGGATGAATTCCACTTGGTCATGATGGATAATCCTTTTAATGTACTGTTGGATTCTATTAGCCAGGATCTTGTGGAAGATTTTGGTGTCCGTATTCATTAGGGAAATGGGTCTGTAATTCTCCTTTTTGAGGGGGGTCTTTGCCTGGTTTGGGGATCAAGGTAATATTGGTCTCATAGAATGAGTTTGGTAGCTTTCCTTCCTTTTGTTTCTATTTTTTGAAATAGCTTTAGGAGAATAGGTATTATTTCTTCTTTGAATGTTTGGTAGTATTCCCCAGGAAAACCATCTGGGCCTGGAGTTTTATTTTTGAAGATTTTTAACACTGACTCAATCTCGTCATAATTAATTGGTCTGTTTAAAAAATCAATTTCTTCCTGTTTCAGTCTTGGTAGTTTATGGGTTTCCAGGAAGGCCTCCATCTCTTCCAGATTGCTTAATTTAGTGGCATAAAGCTGTTGAAAAAAGTTTCTAATAATCCTTCCAATTTCATCGGTGTTGGTTGTGACCCCTCCTTTTTCATTCATAATTTTATTAATTTGTGTCCTTTCTCTGTTCTTTTGGATACGTCTTGTCAGAGGTCTGTCAATTTTATTGATTCTCTCAAAGGACCGGCTTCTAGTCCTGTTCATCTGGTCTACAGTACTACTGGTTTCTAATTCATTGATTTCTGCTCTAAGCTTGGTCAACTGCTTCTTTGGTGAGTGGATTAGGTCTGTCCCTCTGTTGCTGTTCCAGATTCTTGAGGTGATAATATAAAAACTGCATTTTAGATTTTTCTATTCTTTTGAGTGTTGCTTGGATAGCCATGTATTTCCTCCTTAGGACTGCCTTTCCAGTATCCCAAAGGTTTGGACCGTTATGTTTCATTCTTGTTGGTCTCCATAAATTGTTTAAATTGATTTTTGAAATCCTGATTTATCAAATCATTCCTGAGCAGGATTTTCTTAGCTCCAAGTGTTTGAGTTTCTTCCAAATTTTTTCTTGTGGTTGAGTTCCAATTTCAAATCATTGTGGTCTGAGAATATGCAGGGAATAATTTCAGTCTTTTGGTATTGGTTGAGACCTGGTTTGTGACCCAGAACATGGTCTATTCTTAAGAATGTTCCATGGGCTTTAGAATAGAATGAGTATTCTTTGGTTCTGGGGTGTAGTGTTCTATATATATCTATGCGGTCCAACTCATTGAGTATGGCATTCAAAGGTCTTGTTTCTTTGTTGATTTTCTGCATGGGTGTTCTGTCTATTTCTGATAGTGGAGTGTTGAGGTCCCCTACTGTTAACATATTTTTATCTATATGTCTCTTTATTCTGGTTAAGAGTTGGCTTGTGTATCTTGCTGCTCCCCTGTTGGGGGCATATATATTTATAATTGTTATATCCACTTGTTGGAGACATCTTTCAAGAAAAATATAGTGCCCTTCGATGTCTCTATAGTCTTTATTTCAAATCCAATCTGTCTGCTATGAGAATTGCTACCCCAGCTTTCTTTTGAGGTCCATAGGCCTGAAAGATGGTATTCTATCCCTTTACTTTCAGCCCGACTGCATCTTTGGGTTCAATATGAGTCTGTTGTGGAGAGCAAATTGATGGGTCATGTCTTTTTATCCAATCTTCAATCCTGTGGCATTATGGGAGCATTTAGGCCATTTACATTGAGAGTGATTATTGAGAGAGATGATTTTAATGATACCAGTAAAGTCTTTGTTTCTAATGATTGTGACTTTCTGTTCTGTATCACTCTTGGGGCCTTTTTACCTTTATAGAACTCCCGTTAATATCTCCTATAGGGCTGGTTTCGTGGTTACAAAATTGGTCAATGACTGGCGATTCTGGAAGGTCTTTATTACTCCATCAATTCTGAATGACAGCCTTGCTGGATAAAGGATCCTTGGCTGCATGTTTTTCTCTGAAAGAGCTTTAAAAACGCCCCCCCCCCCCACCCTTTCTCTCATTCCAGGTCTGCGTAGACAGTTCTGACGTAATTCTGATACCTTTGCCTTGGTACATGAGAAATTTCTTTGCCCTGGCCGCTTTCAATACTGTATCCTTGGATCTCATATTTGCAAAATGCACTATGACGTGATGTGGCGTAGGTTTGTCGTGGTTGAGCTTGGGAGGGGTCCTTTCTGCCTCTTGGACAGGAATGTTTGTTTCCCTTGCTAGATAGGGAAGTTTTCAGCTACAATTTGTTCAAATATCTCTTCTAGACCTCTCTTTCTCTTCACCCCCTCGGGGATGCCGATGATTCTGACATTGGATCGTTTCATTGAGTCAGTAATATCCCGTAACCTACATTCGTGGGCGTGGATTTTTTTAAGTCCAGATTCTATTTTAGTTTTCTCTTCTACTAACCCATCCTCCAATTTTCCAATACGTTCTTCTGCCTCATTTACCCTGGCCATCAGAGTCTGTAGTTTTGAGTGCATTTGGGTCATAGAATTTTAATTTCTGCCAGATTCACTCCCATTTCTGCCCTTAGAGATTCTATGTTCTCATTAACATTTTCGTTAATACTTTTTTCAAGTCTACACATCATCTTGTCCATTGTTACTCTGAATTCTATTTCTGATAAGTTGGTTATATCCATATCCATGAGTTCTGTGGCAGAGGCCACAGACTCATTGTGTTTTCTTTGCTGGGGGGACGGATTTCTCCTTCTCATCATTCTGATGAGGAGAGGTTGTGAGGTTGTCCAGAGCCTAAGTTATTGACCAGTACCAGGCCATGCGCCCTTGTTTTATAGGGATCTTAGGGATGAGGTCTTCTTGATGTTTCAGCCTGCCTTCTGTGGTAGAGGCCTGCCATGGCGATACTCAAGCTACCCTTTTTGGGTAGAGTCTCTGTGTCCCCTGCGAGGGGTGATGGGGATGGGTACACTGTGAACCTGTCTTTCCAGGCTTTTGTTCTCTGGTGGCTTTCCCTGGTGGTTTGCTTTGCCTCTTCTGAGAGTCAGACCACAGTGGCTGAATCCCAGCCTCAGTCTCAGAACAGAGGGATCGCGGACCATTTTCCACTGATGTTCTGGCCACTTTAACTCTGTTTCTGTTGGTGCTGCTCAACTCTGCAGTGTTCTCGGATGTGCGCCCCACACCTGTTGTCCCAACCCTCACTTCCAGGGCAGGTGTGTCTCTCTCTTTTGTGTTCCTAACACCACCAGCCGCTAGCTGCCAGCCGTCCCCGTGTGCTCCTGAAGCTCCTGGTCTCAGTCTGTTTCCACTGAGCACACCGGAGCTCTGTTTCAGTCTGGTAGTGCATGTCCCCTGGCCCACAGTCTCAGTCTGCTCTCTCACAGTTGCTGGTCTGCGAGTCCTCTTGCTCCCCCGTGCAGGTGGCTACCACTTCTGGATGCCCGAAGTCAGAGGCTCCCTCCCCCTTCTACCATTATCTGTTTGCGGTTTCATGGCTTCCACTTTGTACCTCAATACTCAGTGCTGGAGATGTTCATTCGTAGAGATCCAGATGTATTTTTCTGCATCTTATGCTGATTCTGTGAATGTTCAGGCTGGTCTGGTACATATTCAACTCAACTCAGGGGACCAGGTGAAAAAGGGGTCCCCTACTCCTCCACCATCTTAACTCCCCATCTCATTCATAGGATTTTTAAGTTTGGTCGTATTAGATCTCATTTCTGCCCTTAGAGATTCTATATTGTTACTAATGCTCTTTCCAATCCTAGCTATTAACTTTATGAATGCTATCCTGAATTCTGTCT
This sequence comes from Ursus arctos, assembly GCF_023065955.2. Taxonomy (NCBI): domain Eukaryota; kingdom Metazoa; phylum Chordata; class Mammalia; order Carnivora; family Ursidae; genus Ursus; species Ursus arctos. The sequence goes on from NC_079874.1 coordinate 944,225, forward strand.
CAACATCTTGCTTATATACGTATCCGTCTCTTTTGTGGCTGAGGACATTGTTTGAGGTTCTTTTTTTGTTTAGAGTTCCTCTTCCTGGTCATTCTGTCAAGGTATGGTTGAGGAAATGAACAGAGTCCAAAATATCAACCTTGACCCCATAAAATGCACCCTAAAAAGAATCTGAAGTGGTTGGAAGTCCAACAGATATACAGCCAAAGTCAAGATGATCCAAAACAATTTTTAAAAAAGGTGGAGGTGGGAGAGATTGTAATTTCTCAGGATGGACAAAGCAGGGTGATCTGCCTGTTCCTGATTGAGTTTTGGTCTATGTGTTAGAAGGTACTATATCCCAGAATTGTAAAGATAGACACACACACACACACACACACACACACACACACGTATATATATATACATATATAAAGATAAAATTGAAAAGAATAAAAAATGGGCTAACCTTGGGCATAAATATATAAAACTAGGTGTTGATACTCCACAGACTTGCACTATTCATCCCTGACACTGCTCCTCCAGGGGCATTCCGGGGACCTGCAAGCATCTCTGTGCTTTGTGACTTTGCAATTGCTACCAGCTGTGGGCTCTAGTGTTCACTCTCTTTGCATCTCCTAGGTCACACTGGGGGCCACTTTCAGGGGTCACACTGCCCTGAGAGCTGTTGCCCAGTAATGGGTGTGGCATATTTGTGTGCCAAACTGCTGAATCACATGGTTCCATCCCACTGCATCTCTCCCAATGGAGTTATGGGGACCCATGAGCAACTCTGTGCTTTCTGACTTTGCAATTGCAAGTGGCCATGGGCTCACACATGCACCGTCTTCCTTAGATTTCAGTTCACAGCTGGATGCCACCCCAGTGTTGTGGGCCACATCGCCATGAGAGCTCTTGCCCTGTCATCTATGAAAGCCATTTATATCTTCCCTGGGATATTAAACAGCCCGCACCTTCTAGTCTTTTTCAGGGTGCCCAGGCAGAGAGTTGTTTCCCTACTGGCCAGTTCATGGTTTATGGTGGTCAGAGCTGACAGTCCCCTCTGGGCTCACTGACCATAACCAGTCTCCTTGCTCCACGGCTTGGACACTCCATTTTTTAGGCTCCCCATTCTTTCTGTGTTTCCTGTGATTCTGAGACCACAATGATCCACCTAGAATTCTGCCCTATTCACACCCTGTGCCCTTTTCAGAAAGGGGTGTCTTTCACTGGCGCAGATTTCCAAGGGTTTTGATTTTTTCTCCAGTGTTATATCACTTTCCAGTGGCTGGATTATGGAGGTTCTCCCCCCACCCCGTTTATCTTCCGATAATTTCCCCCAGGGATTATCTTGTAAAAAGTAGTTGTTTTTCTGCTTGGAGAGATCCAGATAAATCTTCTTACATCTCAGGTTGAATTCGTGTGTGTTGAGAATGGTTTGATAGATATACAGCTAAATTTGAGGGACCAGATGAAATGACGTTCCCTACTCTGCTACCATCTTGCCACCCCCAATCTCCTGTTAGAATTCTTAAGGTTATATGCCTTTTCTTTATACTGCCTTTCATCAGGCCTTAGGCTGACAGCCTTCCTTTGGCTTTCCCAAAAGTATTGTGCTAAATTCAATTTAGTGGTCTCTCTAAGGTCTGTAAAATCAGACCAGCTTTCTGCATATACTCACCTGCTCTCTGAAAATTATATTACTATTGTCATGAGCACACAAAAGAAGCTGGTCACAGAGTGGTGTGTGTATGTATTGGGGGTGAGGGAGGCATGTAGAGCCTTGATGGTTCCCATCAATCAGTCCCACTGGGGGATTTGTGGCTGAGTCATCACCCTGAACATGTCTTCTTGATGGAGTCTATGATGTAGTTAATAGAATTTTCACGTTTCCAATGCCTTCAGAGTTCTGTCACTCTACCAATCCTTTCCCACTCTCATTATGCAGCTCATGAATCAATACTCTTGACTGGATGAGAGAGAAATGAGCCTCTTTGGCAACATCCCATACAGTTGGGGAAGCTGAGTGTTCATTTACATTGTCTCATTTTTCTGCAGGAGAAACCACAGGATGGTAAGATCTTTCTTGTCCCTAAGCTGAGTTGTCTTGGTGGAGAAGGGATATGAATAGTCAATCTGTTCCCTTTACCCTCTCCCATGCATCCAAGCTTGTATTTTGTTTGTTTGTTTGTTTGTTTGAATTATGTGGTGAAACTTCTTTTCTGGACTTCTACAAATGTTCTTTTGTTTGTGGGTGATTGTCTAAGACTGTGTTTTAATCTGAACTGTAGCTGAAGCAGTTCACAGGGTAGGGTCTATTCGCAGATATGTACATATTACCTGACACCGAGGTGGGTAAAACTCCATTTGGGTCTCTTGGCATTTGGTGCTAGATCCCACATCTCCTACAGAAGCACTTGTGTGCATGAGTGGATGCCAATTTGTTCTTAATATGAAGGACGACAAGACAAGGATATTGATATCACCATTTTTAAACATAAAATCCCATAGCATTAAGTGCATCCACAATATTTCACAATAGGTACCACTGTGCATTTCCAAAGTTATTTCATCATCACAAAAACTCAATACCTATTAAAAATAATTCTTCAAATTGGAAAGAAAGTAAAACTATTTTGAAGATACCCTTGATAGAGATACCCAATGACCATTTACAAAGCAACATTTATAAAGACTACAAAGACAGCCTACTCTGGAGTCGTTAACAACCTATAAGAAGCTGATAGTCCAAAATAGGACTTGGCTAAGTAAAACTGAGAACCGTATTAGTATTGTTAAATCAGATTCTTTTGTGGCCCAACAGTTCAACACTTCAAGAGTGGAGACAGATTAATGAATGAGTGTTTGTGAGGGACTTTTAGTAAAGCTTGGATCAAAATATCCTATTACCAGACTGGCAAATAATTCAGTTTCAGTTCATCTGACAGAGCATGGAGGGAAGATATTTTCCTGATGTCACAAATCAAGGTTATGTAATTGTAGCAGTATATATTGGATACAAGAATTCTGGTAAGATTCTCAAAGGATTAAAAAAATCAATTGTAGGGTTTAGGGAGAGTGTTGGGTTATATAGAAGGAAAAAAAATCAACTTTCTCCCTAATTTAGCTCATTAGGACAATAAACTCCATTTGTATGTTCAAAATCATTTCATATCTTACCAACATCTGTTAAACTTAGAAGATGAAAAAAATACATATTTTGGATTTTCTTATAGGTTTTGTATTTGTTTTTACCCTTCTTTGGGACCTTCTACCCCACTGGGAAAGAGAGAGTTTTAACATTTATACAAATTATTGAGAAAAGAAGAGGAAGGTGGTAGTGTCTTGTTTGTTTGTTTGTTTGTTTGTTTGTTTGTTTAGATTCTGAGGAAGGAGAGGGTTTAGGTTGTATTGACAGTGCTGAAATTTTAGTCACTCTTTGACCAGGATTGAAGTGGAGAAATGAATTTAACTCATTAGTGCAATATATTGTTAAGGTAAATTGTTGAAAATATAGACATAATTGTCCAAGAATAGAAACAGGTGTACTACTGACCCCAGAATACTCAATTGAGTCACTGCAACCTTTATTTTCACAGGCTAAATTCTTCCTTCTGGAGTACATTTCTGTTTATCCAAGGCATAAAGAAGACCAATGGGTCCTTGTTAGTGGACATTAATAGCAATGATTTAGAGATTCAGTAGTCGGAGTTGAAGTAGACTTAGTGCAAAAGTCAAAAGGTTTTCAATCTGACCCTTTTTTACTCTTTGTGAATCATGGGGATCAGTATTTTATATCATCTTCCTCAAAGCTGAAAACATGATTCACTTCATCTAGGAAATATTTATTGTGCTAAGTAGGATTCTAAGGGATGGGATTATAGATGGGAATAAAAGAGACAAAAGTTCTGACCCTTATGAATCTCACATTTTTGATAATGCCTTTGGTGTCACAACCGTTCATCACTATGGGGGAAAAATAATAAAGGGTTCCTGCAGTACCATAAGAATAGTAATATCTCTTTCCTTAGCTTTAAACAATTGTAACCTACTCAGCTCTCTTGAATTTCTTTCCTTTCGAAGAATGGAATAATTAATGTTTGTACATCTCCTAAGATTGGTAATAGAATTAAATGAAATAACTGTAATGAAGTACTTGGCACTCTGTTATTATTGTCCTTTTTTTACTATTTCTGCAACTAAAAAGGAGACAAACTCTTAAGGAATGCAAATAATTTGTAGAATTTTTAAGGTTAAAAAAAGGACAAAGGAGTGTTTCCCCTGTTATCTGAAAAAGAGGTAGTCAAATATTTTTTGAGTTATTAAAATTCTAGTTCATTAACATGACAGTGTAGTATTAGTTTCAGGTGTATGATATACTGATTCAAATATTTTTTGATAGATGTCATAAATGGACATGAACTATATACAATTTCTTTAAATATATTTACAGTGATTTAATGGAATTAGCAACCCATTAACTATGACATGTAGCAAAATGAGATTAAGAATAGAAGTGAAATTTGTTTTTATCTTCACATCTACACCAAAATTTACATTGTTCAGTTTAACCATACTATTTATTTTGGTCCACATAGCGGTTAATTTAAATAATAAAATTACCAGGATTTACACCACAAACATAAAAGCTAATCAGAATAATTGTTCTTTTTATAAAATGATGAAGAACTTTAATTAAGCTGCTTGGAGGTGATTTTCCCGTATATCATCACTGATGACTTTTGGCAGGTTTTACATATTGCTTAAAAACATAGTAGATGGAGAGGCTTAACCCTCCTTCCCCTAAGGAAAGGATATGCAGAATTGATACATTTAAGTTCGATGTTTAGGTCATTTAAATAACTGCATGCATTTGGGGGTTCAAAGATGGACGCAGTCTCCTTTTTTTCTTTTTTTTTTTTCCTTTTTTTCCCCAAAGTGTTAATGATCTTGTAATCGTACAACATATTTCCATTGACATGGACCTAGCTCCTTTCCTTTTCCTCCTTGCTGAAGTCAGGGAATAACTTTGCTTGCCAACTGTTCGTCATAATGGGAATTTTGGACCGTCATTTCCGGTGGAGGTAAGTTGAAGTCTCGCCTCGCGAGACCGTGAGGCCGTGGGGTAGTCAACGGTCGTTTCTGAGGTACTTTTACATCTTCTAGAGAGGTAAGTACTTTGTAACCCAAAAAGAAAAAACTGTGTAAATTATTACTAGTTCATTGTGCCTTAATATCAAGAGTACCGTGTTGCTGTTTTAGTTGTCAGCAGTTAACAGGCTTCTGTCGTTAATTTCGTAACCGATGGTGTGTGTGAACATTTTCGCTATTGACCCTACTTCAGGTTTCCTTTTCGTTTTCGACTTAACATGCTATTTTTGTCAGCCTTTTAAGTTTTTATATATTTCCTTTATATATTGTAAATATTTCTTTGTTTCTTTTTCATTATATCTAATTTGACTTTCTCTTTGACTCTTAACATTTGTTCGTCTATTCTGTGGCTTAGTGCTGTAACTTGAACTCTTCTAAGATATTTCTCAATATATTTCTTCTTTTCCACCTTTTCTTGTGATTTCTCTCTTGTTTATCGGCTTGTTACTTTTGACCTTTGTTTCTATGCTTTGTTTTTCTATTAATCTAATTTTGAATCTCTGACTTTTTGTGTACCCATTTTTTATGTTCATCTGTTCCCATTTTCTGTGTCTTGGGTTTATGTTTGTTTGTTGTTTTTTAAATACTTCAAAATTGTACTATCGATCCTTGCTTCTTTCCGTTAAAGTCATTTAATCTTTTCATAAACTTATCCTCTCCAATTCTTGAAGTTTTTTGTTTCTTTGTTTTCTTTTCACTAATTCTTTCCCTAGTTTTGTCTTTAAGGAAAGAGTTCTCCACAGATAGAGATTTTGCCTTGTGTCTCTGACTCTTTTATCTCTATTTCTGAATCTTTCATTTTTTTATCCCTAGTTAATATAATTTGTTTATATCCTCTCTGCCACAATGCTCCCTTCCTGCCACTAATTTCTTCTCTGCCTCTCTTTCTTTTCTTTTTCTGAGTATTTTGTGTTTTCATTATTCTTTGTGATGACATGTTTATTTCTTCTTGAATACTTTTTAAAAAATGACTTGTATGGTTTCTGTTGTCCATTATATTTGTTTCTGTCTAGTGTTGCTACTGTCTCTTCCCTTAAATCTCTCTCATGTTTACCATATATTCATTTCTTTCATAGTTTATTTATGCCTTTCTTATTATGTGAGTAAATATTATTTGCCTTGCTCTTTCTTTTGTTTTTTATCTGGTTTTCCCCTTCCTTTTCTTATATATATCCTTTCCCTCTTATTGCCTCTATTTTTCCCCCTTTACACTCTAATTAAACTTAATTCTTTCTGCATCTGCATCAGTTTTTACTGATTTATTTTCTCATTTTGCATCTTCAGTTTTAGGCTTCCTAGATTTTCTGTAGCTTTATAATGGATGTTTCATAAGAGTCCACAGATTCTTTTGTTTACTGTTGTATACCCTAACACCAGACAGGTACACAGGAAACAAATGCATTATGTTCTGCCTTTTCTAACTTTCTGTATTTCATTTCTTCATGTCTGATTGATATTTCTTTTACCTATTTCTGTGCTTCCTATTTGTCTGTTTTTTCCTCATACTAGCATATTGCAACACGTTGTGAAATGTACTAATGATAGGTGTCTTGTATGTTCTTTTTCTTTCACTCTCTACTTCCATTTTCTGTCTCTGAGTTACTCTTCTATGTCTTTTTCTTTTCTCTCTGCTTCCCTTTTGTTTGTTGTTTGTTCTCTAATCTTTGGTGTTTCCTTCCCATATCTACCCTCTTCACATTATTCTAAAAAGTTTTTCAAGATAATTTTCTCATTTGCTACTAAGTTATCACTGAAACTCACTTCTTGTTTCACTTTTGTTTTGTTTTTTTCCCCTATGCTCTGGGTTATTTTCCTATTTTTGTTTTGATAGTTGTTCATTTTTTTCATTCAGTTTACTTTCATGTTTTCAAAATATTTCAAGAGTTAGTGTCCATTTCTCTAGAGATTATATATGCTTGGTGATTGTCTGTCTTCATCTGCTTCTGTGTGCTATTAAGGAAAAAAAGATTAAAATATACCAGAAGGGTTCAGGAGTATTGTAAATGTTTTTCTTATTTATTTCTCTTTCTCTCTCTCTCTTTTTTTAAAAATTTCATTTATTTATACCTGGGGGGGGGGGCAAACAGAGGGAGAAGCTGACTCCTCGCTGAGCAGGACCTTGGAATTATCACCTAAGCCAAAGGCAGATACTTAACTGACTGAGCCACTCAGGTGCCCCTTGTTTATCTCTTTCTGATCCTTATCTTCCTCCTTTTATCCAACTTCTTAAATCTAGTAAACCAATTTAAAAATTGGATTTTTAAGGGGCGCCTGGGTGGCACAGCGGTTAAGCGTCTGCCTTCGGCTCAGGGCGTGATCCCGGCGTTATGGGATCGAGCCCCACGTCAGGCTCCTCCGCTATGAGCCTGCTTCTTCCTCTCCCACTCCCCCTGCTTGTGTTCCCTCTCTCGCTGGCTGTCTCTATCTCTGTCAAATAAATAAATAAATAAAATCTTTTAAAAAATTGGATTTTTAAGAAAATTTTATTTTATAGGACTTAATGTGAAAATGGCTGAGGAGGACTCATCATCACCTTCATCTGCTACTGCCTCTCAGGAACAAGAACAACTTAAAAACAGAAACTTGATAGTTTTCTCTGTGGCTGCAGACCATCACACAGAAGACTCAACTGAAGCCCCCGAAACTCTATCTAGTTTTGCCAGTATCAAGCTTGGTACCGGCTCTGTCAAAAAATTAGTAATCAAAAACTTTAAAGGTAACATAATGATCATTTTATTAAGATTTCAGTTTTAGCTCTTCATACCCTATTGCTGCAATTTTATTTAAAATTCGGAGAGATGCAGTTATATTTTTTGAGGCATCGTTAATTTTTAAAAGATTTAGGAACATTGCTTTTGCACTCTGAAGACCTGAATCCTGGCCATGATATAAACATGGAGTGATTTTTGACCTTTGGAAAATCACTCCATGCTTCACTTCTTTGTTTCCCTCTAAACTACATTTTAAGTTTTCTCTTTGTGAAATGCCGTTCTCGACTGCCACACCTTTGTAGATTACATTCTCTCCCATCTTCTAAGTGAGTGGATCTATAATATCACTGAAAAGTGGTCTTACACAGGTAGTAAAAATATAAACATTGAAATCATCATAAGATCCATTACTCAGAGTAGATGCATTTTAGCATTTATAAAATTCTGAGGAAATATTAATATAAACAAATTAGAAACTCAACAGAATTTTTGAAACAGTTTTTTCATGTCAAATTTATAAAATGAAATCATTATATGGGTATTTTTGAATTTTAAAAACCAACATTTTTGGTATCTTGTCACAGTGCTCAATTTTAGTTTACAGAGTTTAAAGAACATATGCCAACCTTGTTGCTGTCTTTATCAGGAGAAAATTTAACTTTTTCTATTTTAATTCGTATTATTAAATAACTCGTATTCAGTTCTTTTCTGCTTACAAAGTAAAGCTCTTCGTTTTAAGTAAAATTTCGAATATTACAAAACTTAACATGCTGCATTTTCTAGAACTTTTCAAAACTAAATATTTTTAACATTTTGCCCCCTGGTTTTTTCCTTTGTTCTTTCCGGAACCTAATGCTTGCTGGATTTATTATGCAGAAGTTTGGCTACAGATTGTTGAAGTGTAAAATAGCGATCTTTAGGAACTAAATAATATTTCAAATAACATTAATTTTTGGAATTCAAGGTACAGTCATGCATTTTGAATGAATGAATATTTGAAAATCCAATATTTTTTGGTATCTTTTCATATTTATAGGATAAATTTCAGCAACTGGAATGCCCTGGTCTATGCATATTGTTTTCATTTTTTATTCAATATTAGTAATTTATTTAATTTGTATTTTCATACTTACAGCTTAGCTATAGTAAATATCTCTTACAGTTATTTAAACAATTTAAATAATTTTGACTAATTTCATATTCTTATATGAAGTACATAAAAAATATACCAGATTTTAAAACAGTAAAAACAAATTTAGAAAATATTCTGGTGCACTGAGATGGAACACTGAGATATTTCTCTTGATCATCATAACCAAATACATGACTTTCAATTTTTTTTGCTGACTTTTTTATATAAACTTGTAGATTTGAAGAAACACCTCATATTCCTTTTTTCATGGCATAATTAATAATGTTTTTCAGGCTTTGAAAATATCTCATTCTTTCAGGGAAAAAATTGTATAATAGTAAATTTATTGCGAGTAAGGGAGTGAATGTGATATAAAAAAGAAACATGAGGTGCCTGGGTGGCTCAGTCAGATGGGCGTGCAGCTCTTGATCTCAGCTCAGGTCTTGATTTCAGGGTCTTCAGTTCAGGCCTTGCACTGGGCTCCATGCTGTGTGGAGCCTACTAAAAAAAAAAAAAAAACAAATCCAATTTTGAAGTTGCTATTCTTTGCCTAACAAACTACCAAAGAATTTTGAAATAAAAATATCAATTTTTCTTAAAGATTATATTTCTGATTTGATGTTTTGCCTTTTAGGTGGCCTAATTTATATAAATATATACACATGTGATAAATACATGTATTATGAATTATAATTATATATGTTACACATATGTAATGTAAACATGTAATATAACACTTAACTATGTGTATATATAAATTCCCTTCCAAAAGTTGAATTTTGGTTGTTTTCTGGCTCATTTTATGTTTAATTTTGTGTTACTGTTTTTCTTATTGTAGACTCACTTTATTAGGCTTTACAACTTCTTAAGTAGAATCCTATCATTTAATTGGAACATTATTTTCTTTAGTAATTTAAGCATGAGAGTTTCTTAGTTTTTGATGAGACTCTGTTTTATTAATTCTGTGCTTATATTTTTACTGAGGTGAAATTCACATAGCATAAAATTAGACATTAACTGCTTTAAAGTATACAATTGTACGCTTAGTAAATGACAATATTTGGCAACTACCACCTCAGTCTAGTCCTGAAATAGTTTTTAAAGATTTTATTATTTATTTATTTATTATGTATTTATTTAGTATTTGAGAGAGATACAGTGGGGGGAGGGGCAGAGGGAAATGGGCAAGCTTCCATACTGAGCACAAAACTTGACTTGGTCCTTGATCTGAGATCATGACCTGAGCCAATATAGTTAGTCAAATGCTTATCTGACTGAGCCACCTACATTCCCCCAATTCTGAACTAAATAATTTTAATCATTTTCATTTAATCTCTTCATTTTAACCACCTTAAAATGAAACCCCATATTCATAGCATTGTCATTTCCCTGTTCATCTCTTTTCCCTTCCTTCTTAACCTCTACCAGGCAGTCAGCAGTTTGCTTTCTGTCGCTGTGGATTTACATATTTTGGATGTTTCATATAAATGATTTCATAGAATGAATCATTCTGCAAGTGACCTTTTCTGTCTGGCTTCTTTCAAGTTCATTCATGTTGTGGCATGTATGAATGCTTCATTTTTATGACTTAAATAAAATTCCATTGTATGGACATACATGGTGCTTTGAACATTTATGTATAACAATTTGTATGAATGCCTGTTTTTGGTTCTTTTGGATATATACCAAGAAGGGAATTGTGGGTCAGATGGTAATTTTAAGTTTAATTAGTTGAAGAACTGCCAAACTTTACCACATCGTCCACAGATTTTTATATTCCCACCAGAAATGTACAGGGTTTCCAGTTTCTCTGCATCCTCTCAAAAATTTGCTATATCCTTCTTAGTAGGTGTGAAGTGGTATGTCATGGTTTTGACTTGTATTTATCTACTTATTATGTTGAGCTGCTTTCATAAGTTACTTGGCCATTTGTATATATTCTTGAAAATGTCTGTTCAAATCCTTTGCCTATTAATTGGGTTTATCATTTTTATAGTTGAGTTGCAAGAGTTTTTTATTCTAGGTACTTGATACTTATCAGTTATATGATTAGCAAATATTTTCTTGTATCATGAAGGTTGTGTTTTAGGTTTCTTGATTTTCCTTTGATGCACAAAAATTTTACATTTTAATTTAATGAGCTCTCCAATAAATTATTTAATGTTCCTTATTACTTAGATGTCATGTATGAATCTATTGCAAATCCAAGGTCATGAAGATTTATTCCTGTGTTTTCTACCAAAAGCTTTATTGGTTAAGCTTTCATATTTATATTTAGGCCTTTTATTTTGATTTTTTTTTTTTTTTTTAGTTTAATAGGATAGCAGTTTGTCTTCATTCTTTTGAATGTGGGTATCCTGTTGTCCCAGTACCATTTGTTGAAGAGATTATTTTTACCCACTGAGTGGTCTCAACATACCTGTTTAAAATAAATTTGTCTTAAATGTATGATGTTATATTTTGTAGTATTTTGACATTGTGTTCCAGACATATGCTCCATAATCTTTGTTTATTTATTAGTTAAACCTCTGATACTGGAAAACTACACTGAAGAAACATGGCAAAAATTAAAAGAAGCTGTACGGGCTATCCAAAACAATATCTCTGTTAAATACAGCTTGGAAGAACTCTATCAGGTATGTGTTATTTTGGGGTATAACTACTCATTAATCATAATGGAGTTAGAATTTATATTAATAATTGTATTATATTTGCTTGGATATGCCTTATTATCATGCATTGTAATTATGGAATCCATCATAGTTCACAATCATGCAGTTCAGTTTCTGCATTTATATTTGATGCATTTCTCTAGCTACAATTATGCTGTATACACTCTGCTTTTATGAATATATTCTCATTCTTCAAATTATTTTAATTCAGTTTAGTTTAGCAGGGTCTTGTATATGTTTTTCTTATTTTAAAAGGAGTCTGGAATGGCTCTTTGTTAAAATTGGAGAGAAAATATAGTTTATTTATTTTTCCCTCTTTTCCCGTATGTTCATGTTTTCTTTCCTAAATTCCACGTATAAATGAGATCATGTGGTGTATGTCTTTCTCTGCCTGACTTACTTCACTTAGCATGATACACTGTAGCTCCATCCACATCGTTGCACATGGCAAGATTTCAATTTTTTTGATGACTGAGTAATATTCTGTTGTAAATATACTACTTCTTTATCCATTCATCTGTCAATGCACATTTGGACTCTTTCCATAGTTAGGCTTTTGATAAGTGCTATAAACATCAGAGTGCATGTACCTCTTTTGAATCTGTATTTTTGTATCTGTAAATACCTAAGAATACAGTTGCTAGATCATAAGTTAGTTCTATTTTTAACTTTTTAAGGGACCTCCACACTGTCTTCCAGAATGGTTGTACCAGCTTGCATTCCCACCAACAATACAAGAGGATTCCCCTTTCTCCACATCCTCACCAACCCCTGTTGTTTCTTATATTAATTTTAACCATTCTGACAGGTGTGAGGTGGTATCTCATTGTGATTTTGATCTGTATTTCCCTGATAATAAGTGATGTTCAGCATTTTTTCATGTGTCTGTTAGCCATCTGATGTCTTCGTAGAAAAAGTGTCTATTCGTGTCTTCTCATTTCTTAACTGGATTATTTGTTTTTTGGGTTTTGAGTTTAAGTCCTTTATAGATTTTGGATACTAGCCCTTTATTAGACATCTCATTTGCAAATTTCTTGTCCTATTCTGTACATTGCCTCTTAGTTTTGTTGATTGTTTGCTTTGCTGGGCAAAAGCTTTTTATCTTGGTGAAGTCCTAATAGTTCATTTTTGCTTTTATTTCCTTTGCCTCTGGAGACATGTGTAATAAGAAGTTGCTGTGGCTGGGGTCAAAGAGGTTGCTGCCTGTTTTTGATTGGTTTCCTGTTTCACATTTAGGTCTTTCATAATTTTTTAATTTATTTTTGTTTATGGTATAAGAAAGTATTTCTGTATCATTCTTCTGCACATGGCTATCCAGTTTTCCCACCACCATTTGTGAAAGGGACTTTCTTCCACTGGATATTCTCTCCTGCTTTGTTGAAGATTAGTTGACCACAGAATTATGGGACCATTTCTAGGTTTTGTCTTCTGTTCCATTGATCTTTTTTTTTTTTTTTTGACAATACCATACTGGTTTTTTGTTTTTTTAGTACACTTCTGTCTTGATGATTACAGCTTTGTAATAGAGCTTGAAAACTGGAATCATGATGCCTCCAGTTTTCTTTCTGTTTTTCAGGATTGCTTTAGCTATTCAGGATCTTTTGTGGTTCCATATAAATTTTAGGATTGTTCTAGCTCTGTGAAAAATGCTGGTGGTGTTTTGATAGGGATTGCATTAAATGCGTAGATTGCTTTGAATACTATAGATGTTTTAACAATGTTTATTTTTTCAATCCATGAGCCTGGGATGCTTTTCCACTTATTGTGTCTTCTCCAATTTCTGTCATAGATGTTCTGTAGTTTTACTTCTTTTACCTCTTTGTTAGTATATCTTACTGGTTTTGGTGCAATTGCAGATGGAATCCATTCCTTGATTTCTTTTTCTGCTGCTTCATTATTGGTGTAGGTAAATGCAGCAGATTTCTGTGCATTGATTTTTTTATCTAGTGACTTTGCTGAATTCAAGTACTAGTTCTGGCATCTTTTGAGTGGAGTCTTTTGGTTTTTCGCATAGAATACCATGTCACCTACAGATAATGAAACTTTAACTTTTTCCTTGCTGCTTTTTTCTTTCTTTTCTTTTTTTCCCCCCACCTTATTGCTAAAGCTAAGTCTTCCAGTACTATGTTACATCCTTGTCTTGTCCTTAACTATAGAGGAAAGGCTCTAAGTTTTCCCCATTGATAATGATAATAGTTGTGGGTCTTTTGTATATGCCCTTATGATGTCGAGATATGTTCCATCTGCACTTATTTTGTTGAGGGTTTTTTAAAGAATGGGTGCTGTATTTTGTCAAATGATTTTTCTGCATCAATTGAGAGAACCATATGGTTCTAATGCTTTCCTTCCTGAAGGTGTGTATACTGATGATTGATTTACTAATATCGAACCACTCCTTCAGCCCAGGAATAAATCCCACTTGGTAATAGTGAATAATTCTTTTAATCTACTGTTGAATTCAGTTTGCTTGTATCTTGTTTAGAATTTTTGCATCCATGTTCATCAGGGATATTGATTTGTAATTCTCCTTTTTCTTGAGGTCTTTGATTTGGGAATCAAAGTAATGCTGGCCTATTGGAAGGAATTTGGAGGTTTTCCTTCCATTTCTATTTTTTTGGAACAGTTTCAGAAGTATAAGTATTAGTTTTTCTTTAAATATCTGGTAGAATTCCCTTACAGGCCATCTGGCTCTGGACTTTTGTTTTTTGGGAGATTTTTGATTACTGATTCAATTTCTTTGCTGGCTATGGACCTGTTCTAATTTTCTCTTTCTGTTTCAGTTTTGGTAGTTTGTTTCTAGGAACTTGTTCATTTCTTCCAAGTTGCCCAATTTGTTGGCGTATAATACTTATAATCTCTTATAATTTTTGTATTTTAGTGGTGTGGTTGTGTTCTCTCCCGTTTCATTCATGATTTTATTTTATTTTTTTGAGTCCTTTCTCTTTTCTTTTTAATAAATCTGGCTAGAGGTTTATCAATTTTATTCTTTCATAGAATCAGTTCTTAGTTTCATTAACCTGTTCTGTTTTTTGTTGTTGTTTCTGTGTCCTTTATTTCTGCTCTAATTTAATTTCCCTTCTGCTGCTGCCTATATAGGCTTTATTTTCTCTTCCTTTTCTAGTTCCTTTCAGTGTAAGGTTAGGTTCTGCATTTGAGGTAGGTCTGTATTGCCATACGTTTCTCTTTTAGTACTGCCTTTGCTGCATTCCAAAGGTTTTGTACTGTCATGTTTTCATTTTCATTCGCTCTATGTACTTTTTTATTTCTTCTTGAATTTCCTGATTGACCCATTCGTTCTTCAGTAGGATGTTCTTTAACCTCCATGTATTCATGGTCTTTCCAGATTTTTTCTTATGGTTTACTTCAAGTTCCATAGCATTGTGTTTTGAAAATATGCCTCGTATGATTTCAGTCTTTTTGTACTTTTTAAGGGCTGATTTGTGACTCAGTATGTGATATCCCCTGGAGAATGTTCCATGTACACAGGAAAAGAATGTGTATCTTCTGCGCAAGGATTAAATGCTTTAAATGTATATTAAGTTCTTCTGGTCCTGTGTGTCCTACAAAGCCATTGTTGGGGCAGGCGCCTGGTTGGCTCAGTTGGTTAAGTGTCGACTCTTGATCTCAGTTCAGGTCATGATCTCCAGAGTCATGAGTTCAAGCCCCACATTATACTTAAACAGAAAAAAAACCATTGTTTCCTTGTTGACTTTCTGCTTAGATGACCTATCCATTGCTGTTAGTGAGATGTTCAAGTCCCCTACTATGATGGTATTATTATCAATGCATTTGTTTATCTTTGTTAATTGATTTATATATTTGGATGTTCCCAAGATGGAGCATACTATTTACCATTGTTTTATCTTTTTAATGGATAGACCCCTTAATTATGATATAATACCCATCTTCATTTCCTGTTATAATCTTTAAAATCTAGTTTGATATGAATATGGCTATTCTGGCTTTCTTTTGAAGTCCATTTGCATCATAAGTGGTTCTCCATCCCCTCACTTTCTATCTACAGGTGTCTTTAGGTCTAAAGTTACTCTCTTGTAGACAGCATATAGATGAATTTTGTTTTTTTCTCCATTCTGATACTCTTTGTCTTTCAATGGGAGCATTTAGTCCATTTACATTCAGAGAAATTCTTGAAAGATATGAATTTAGTGTTTTGTGTTACCTGTAGAGTTGTTTCTGGTGATGGTCTGGTCCTTTTTAGCTAGTCTTTGTTGTTTTTGCTCTTTTTTTCTCCACTCAAACAGTTCCCCTTTAATATTCCTTGTGGCGCTGCCTTTAGGGTTCACAAACTTTAGTTTTTGTTTTTCAGGAAAGTTTTTCTCTCCTTCTGTTCTAAATGACAGCCTTACTGGATAAAATATTCTTGGTTGCATGCTTTCCCATTCCCATGCCATTGTCTTCTAACCTGCCATGTTTCTGAGGACAGATCTGCTATGAATCTGATCTGTCTTCCCTTGTAAATTGAGGACTGTTTCCCTTGCTGCCCTCAGGATTCTTTCCTTATCTGTGTATATTGTGAATTTGACTATGATTGCCATGGCAACGGTTGGCTTTGTAGAATTTAATGTGAGTTCACTGTGCTTCTTGGATCTTGATGTCTGTGTCCTTCCCCAGATTAGGAAAGTTTTCAGCTGTAATTTGCTCATATAGAGGCTCAATTGGTTAAGGGTCTGACTGTTGATTTTGGCCCAGGTGATAATCTAATGGTAATGAGATCAAGCCCCACAGTGGACTCTGCACTGGTATGTTTAGCCTACCTAAGATTCTCTCTCTCTCCTTTTCCCTCTACCCCACTTCCTGCCTCCCTGCCCCCACTAGTCTGAGCACTCTGTCTGCTCTCTCAAAAAAATTTTTTTGCTCAAATAAACCTTCTGCCCCTTTTAGTCTTTTGCATCTTTTAAGATACCTATAATATGACTGTTATTCCATTTTAATAAGTTGCTGAGTTCGTTCTGTACATCTACTTTCATGATTCTTCGTTTCCATCTTCTTTTCACTTTATATTTCATAATTTTATCCTCTGTATCACTGATTCATTCCTCTGCTTCATCCATAATTGTGATGGCATCCATTTGGGATTGCATCCCAGTTCTAGCATTTTTAATTTTGGCCTGACTAGATTTTAGCTCTTTTATCTCTACAGTGAGGGATTCTCTAGTGTTTTCTCTGCCTTTCTGAAGCCCAGCTAGTATCCTTATAATTGTTTTAAATTCTAATTTAGATATTTTACTTATATCTGTATTGATTAAATCCCTGGCCTACATTTCTTCCAGTTCTTTGTTTTGGGCTGAATTCTTCCATCTTGTCTTTTTGGAGGGGAAAAAAAAGTAAAATGTAATTAAAATTTTTAAAAATTTGAAAAATAAAAAAAACTAGATCATACATGTTTTGGTCTGCTTGTTACAAGAAGCTTCCAAGGGTCGTTTCCTCTGTTTGGAGATATGCGGCTTTGTTCTTGAAGACTTCCAGTTGAGTTCTTAGGTTTCAGAAAGAGTTGAAATTTATCTAGCTGTGTTTGAGGGAGGAGGCTAGTTAGGATGCCCTACTCCTCTGCCATCTAATCCCTCCCTTCAGAGGTTTTGTTTTTGTTTTGAATTCAAAATTTCCAGTTGTATTATGACAACTCTGGAGATCAGCTTCTGCCCTTCCCACAGTTTGTTGCTACTGCTTTGGGAGACAAATGTTTTGTTTTGTTTTGTTTTTGTTTGTTTTAGTCACTTTTCTAAACTGTTTTTGTAAAGACTGTATTTCTTTGTGATGTATGGTCATTGGATGCTCCTGTTCCATTAGCTTAGTGGTTAGCTACTTTTTTTTATTGAGATATAGTTAAATTTTACAGCCAAACAAAACAAAACAAATTTTTCACTGCTTTTGAAGATTACTTTTGTATTGGGGCATTCATTCATTGGTTCGCCCTACTATTTACAACTCTTAGACTTATTTCATTATATTTGGGTATATCCTAAATGTAAGCCTAAAGTGAAATTAGGGTCTCTTCAGCTCTTTTCTAGGAATGTTCTAGGATACGTGTGGCCGCCTTCTTTTTTTTTTTTTTTTTTTTAAGATTTTATTTATTTATTTGACAGAGAGACAGCCAGCAAGAGAGGGAACACAAGCAGGGGAAGTAGGAGAGAAAGCAGGCTGCCAGCGGAGGAGCCTGATGTAGGGCTCAATCCCTGGACTCTGAGATCACGCCCTGAACCGAAGGCAAATGCTTAACGACTGAGCCACCCAGGTGCCCCATGTGTGGCCTTCTTTTTTCTGGCATACACAGGAACTCCCAAAGCACTAATTTTTTTTGTATTTCTTTTCCAACCTCTGATTCT
Organism: Ursus arctos; assembly: GCF_023065955.2. NCBI lineage: Eukaryota > Metazoa > Chordata > Mammalia > Carnivora > Ursidae > Ursus > Ursus arctos. Next base: position 962,214 of record NC_079874.1, read on the forward strand.
TTCTAGGATTTTCTTGTGTGCTACTTATCCTGTTATCTCTGCCTTAGTCAGTATATTTGCCTTTAAACTTTTTGATAAAGTCCCCCAGTTTGGTCCTTCTGCCTGAAGATTCAAGGCAGAAAGCATAGAGACAAACTCCAGAGTCAAAATACATTTACAGTTCTTTGAGAACAAAGTCTATATTTCTCCCTTACTATAACCAGTAAACCATACGGCAATAGGTTTTTACCATGGTAGGTGGGTAAGGTAATACCAAAAAGCTCTATTGCTGAAATGTAGCAGGTTTTTTCTTCATTAAATGTTCCTTTGATTGTAAGGATTTTGGTGAGATTCCAGAGCTCTGAAAAAATTGATTCTGATAGTTTTGCTGGCCTAATATTTTATTTAATGGAGAGTTTTTCACCAGTTTTGATGACATCACTCCAGTGGTCAGTGGGTGTATTTTAATAAAAACAAAGTAGTTTGTTTTATTGTTTTTACAGATATTTTAAGCCACACTTGATAAACTTGTGTATGGTTATAATTATTTTACACAATATGGTAAATTCATTTCTTAATTTTTAAATTTTAAACAGATTATAACCTTTTAAACATTCTGAATGGGAAGACATTGTTTAACTTATGGTTTAACCAACTAATTTCAGGAAATTATTTTAAATTTTAAAAAGTTAATTATGGTGAATGTCTGGATACTTAGAATTACTGCTTAAGAATGGGTTTGTACATACTAATTTGGATGGAAGATTGTAAATACATTTTCTTAGGCTTCCTGAATTATAAATTTTGAAATCTGTATTTATCATTTAATAGTCATTAATATGTTAACAGCTTTCCTATTCATTTATTAATTAATATGAAAGAAGTTCATAATCAGTGGTCAATATCATCAATAAATGTGGAAGAAGTAATTTAAACTATATTTTGTTTTTTTCAACTTACACATATACATTTTTAATTTTTAATTTTCCAGAGTGTTGAAAACCTTTGCTCCTACAATTTATCTGCAAACTTATATAAACAGTTGAAGCATCTTTGTGAACAGCACATCAAAGCAGAAATTCATCAGTTCAAAGAGTATCCTTTTCTTTTCTCTTGAGTTGTTTTTCCTCCTTTGTCCAATTGCCATGCCAGTATCTGTTGAGTGGAATAATTAACTTGGCATTTGGAATTAATTTTGTTTTTGATATCTTTGTTTAAGACTTAGAGATGCTTGAACTTGTGGTTAGCATTTATCAGTTTTAGTGTCTTATAGAAGTTGTATTTTCCATTTGCAGAATGTTAGTTTTAGAACAAACTTTTTCTTAACATTACTTCATGTATTCTTTGGATACTGGCCCTTTTCTAAAGAAAATGGATAAATGCTGGCAAAATCATGGCAGACAAATGGTAGTTTATAGAAATTATATATTTAGTTAAGAGAATTATTATGGAATGTGTTAAGTGGTCTATAAAAGAAAAAAATCCAAAATGTAGTGACTCATGCTTTATTTAAAAACATATTTGGAAATGCTTTTATGGTAGAAGTCTATTCTTAGTTCTTTAAAATTTCAATTGTAATTTACTGGCTTGCCTACAATTTGGAAAGCTTTTTTCCAAAGAGATAATTATATCTTAGATATAGTTGTGTTTAACATTAATTTGAGATTAAATGAGAGTCACAAAGTATATGCCAGATCTGAAATTAGTAATTTATCATCTGAGGTTTGATTATACAAGGGAATGTATTGTAAAGGAATTGAAGCTGTAGCAAAGGGAATTTATGAAGTTAGGTAAATAGACTGTTATAAATTTTTCAACACAAGATATTTCTGCATTTTGAAGATGAAAATATGATGCAAATTGTGGTTGCTTTTCAATTTTGGCATAATAAAGTATGAGATAATATAATGTGTTAATACTATTACTATAAGTTTTAAATATTTAATGTGTGAAAACAAAACTATGAATCCAAATCATTAATGGAAAGCATTTTTCTCAGGTTCTTACATAGAGACTAAAAACTAGAATAGTCTAAACTCTTCATATTCTTTAAAATAGTGATAGGAATTTATATTTTTAAAACATAAAAGGGAGGGGGCCCACATGAATTATGATATGAAATTATTTATCTGGTTGGTTTTTTTATGGTTCTTTTTAAAAACATCTTTATTGGGGTATAACTGATACATGATAAGCCACAGATACATGAGCATAGAGTTTATAAGTTTCGATATATTTATACCCCTGGGTAGCCGTCACCACAATCAATAGTGAACATATCCATTATCTCCAGAAGTTCCTCTTACCCTTGGTTGTCCCTGTCCCTGAGACAGAACAAGAGTTGGACATGGGTCCTCTCACTCTGACAGCAAAATCTTTGGTTGCCTCCATAAGGAGAAGAAAAAGCTAACCCTGTATGCCTCTTGTGTAGCTTATCTTATAGGAGTTCAAAGGGAGGGGGATGTGAACTTTGTTTAAATGTATGTTTGGAGTTAAGACCCATTCTCACTCATTTCCAATTCTCACTCATATCCTGTAGTCATAGATGGCTACCACATCACAGCTTTCTAGTTTTCACATTTATTTAAAAAAGTGATCATGAGTCTTGGCTCAAAATCAAGGCTGTGAACCATGCAACTATCAATCTCCTTAATCTCACATAATCTTATTATTTAAGGTACAGTTCACAGGTTACCACTTCTTTCAAACTTTCTAGGTTCTTATCTCTTTACACCACTCTGGTTTTCTCTTGTTTCTCTTTTAGTTTCTTCCATCTGTTTATATAAGCAAGCTTGTATTATACACAAAAGTGTATTTAATTATTAATGCTCTATTTCTTTTTAAGATGATGAATTCTTTACAATTTTCTGAGATATAATTGAGATAATATTGTGCAAGTTTAAGATGTACAGTGTGATAATTTAATACATTTATATACTACAAAATGATTACCACAGTAGCATTAGCTAAGACCTTCATGATCTCACAAAATTATTGGAACATTTAAGGATCTCTGTAACTTTCAAGTGTTTCCAAGTATACAGGGTGTTTAATTTTCATCACCATGTGTCACATTAGGTCTCTAAAATTTATCCATAATATATGTAAAAGCACATATCCTTTGGCAGTTACTGTTTTAAAATTAAAATGATTAAAAACTTATTTCTTAACAAATTAAATTTTTATTACTAATTTAGTGTAACTTGAATTTAATACTTAGAGTTTTCTCATTTTGGTTTTCTAGCACAGCAAATATTTGTGGATAACACACAGTGAAAATTCTTTGTTTTCATCAATACTTTTTAAAAATATAAAGGGGACTTGAGACAAGAATGTTTGAGAACTGGTATTCTTGTACATGCTCACATTGCAGTTAATTTGTACATAACCATTATATTCAAAGCTAGAATTCTCTTGTTACTCTGTGTGTCTTCAAATATAAAGCATAAGATTTTATACTTGTACATAGCTTTCGTCCTAGTAGGTATTGCTGTTAATTCTTCATATTTCTTGTTTTATTATGTCCAACTCTAGCTGTCTTTTATTTTTAGTCATCTAATTTCCTATTGTTTCTTCAAAGATTTGTTAGGCAAACTGTATTTATCACTGATACTGATATATATCAGCAGTTTTTAGATAAGAATAAGTTATGTGAATAAATTTTATTTTTATATCTCCATTAATCTTAGAGAAGGAGTGAAAAGTTTGAAAGGTTCTGTTTCCAAGATAAACTAAGTATGTTATTGCCCATGTTTGATTTACAGATTAATAGGGATGTTTATAAATAATGTGCTTTTCTAAAGAATTAAGGTTTCATTAGATGGATAATAATTTAACCCAAAAATCTTTCAGATATAATGTTTTACCTTTGTTTTATTTCTGACAGAGCATGATTAGGAACATATTTTTGTTCCTAGATAGAACTTATGTTTTTCAAATTTCGATGCTGTCTTCCATTTGGTAAGAATACAAATAATTATTTGAAAAATTATTGTATGTAATTTATGATCACTCTTCTATCCCCTAACTGAAAGAAGACATAAGATAAATTTACAAATTGCCAAAATAAGTTTGAAAATCCCTATTTCTCTACATTTATCATGAAACAAAAATGTTTTAAAATTATGTTTGATCGCACAGTAGCACAACTTTAAGTGTTAATTTTTAATTTATCTCAGTGTTAATAAACTAATTCAGGAAACATACCAATTCTAAGATATATTCTAGGATAATGAATCACATTTCACACACTTTATTATTAAAACATTAGAAAATCAGTAAATTGATAGTAAATTGTGCTAATGAAGGCTAAAAATCTAAAATAAGTAAAGTAGCAGCCTTGGAGTCATCTTAAATTTTACTTTATTTTTTTTTAATTATGGAATTATGCATGACCTCCAGTATACTTTACATACTCTGAAATCTTATATATTTCAATTGATATCCACCCATCTAAAAACAAAACAGAAGAATTTAGCCAAGTGTAGATAGAATGAACTTAACATCAAAGTATGTTTTGTCTTGCCTGTGGGTAATGCGTTATATACATGAAAGTATAACTGATGGCAAAAAAAAAAAAAAGCCAAAATTTACAGGGTTTTAAAAATATTATTTATTTAGACAGGTTTTTTGTTGTTAATGTTGTTTCAGGGACATGGGCCTTGAATTATTTAAGTCATATATAATTTGTGATCAGGATGTTCACAGCAGGATCATAGATGGAATTCTTCTGTTGATTGAAAAAGAAAGAAATGGTGAAATGATTGATCGATGTCTGATTCAAAGACTTTTAACTATGCTTTCTGATTTGCAGGTAAGTAATTTTCTAATTTTAGTTAGATTGAAACTAATTTCTAATCTAATATTTTAAAGATCAGTTTTAACTGAGTTTTTTAATATACTGCATCTTAGATTTACCAAGAATCATTTGAGAATAAATTCTTAGAAGAAACAAGCCGGTTCTATGCAGCAGAGGGAAAGAAGATAGTGCAAAAAAAGGAGGTATTTGAAATCAAGATGACAATTATAAACGCTTTTGTTATCTGTAGAACAGATTCTTAAATCCTTGTGGAGAACCATGTTTATAACTCCTGTATATATTTTGACATACTTTTCTTGCTGACACTTACATTTTTTTCTTCTCTTCTTGGTCAGTCTTGCTAAAGTTTGTCAGTTTTGTTGACCTTTTCAAAGAACCAGCTTTTGCTTGTTTTTTTTTTTTCCTATTGATTTTCTCATTTCTGTTTCATTAAATTCCACACTATTACGTCTTTCTTGCTTCAGGTTTAATTTGAGCTTTTTCTAGTGTCTTTAGGTAGAAAATTAGGTTAAAAAAAGTTATTGTTTTGAGAGCTTTCTTTTTCTGTTGTAATTATTTACAACTATAAATCTCGCTGTAATAGGTCAGCTGTAATCCGTAAATTTTGGTATGTTTTAGCTTCATTTTCAATCACGTTAAAGTATTTCCTAGTTTCCCTCTTGATTTCTTCTTAGACATATTAGTTGAGAAATGTCTTGTTTAATATCCACATATTTGTGAATTTTTCAAGCTTTCTTTTTTCCCATTTTTCCTCCATTGTGATGAATGCGTACATTTTGTATGATTTCATTCTTTTAAAATACATTCACTTGTTTTTTGGTTTGCAGGGGTCTGTCTTGCAGAATGTTCTATGTGTGCTTAAGTAGAATGTGTATTCTGTTGGGTGGTGTTTTGCAAATGCCTGTCAGTTCTTGTTTAGTGTTGTTAAAGTTTTCTGTTTCTTTGCTGGTTTTTATCTTGGTGTTCTATCCATTATTTATCTTATATACCATCTATATCATTTTATTTATCACATATGTATATTCTGTGTATACTATATGTCATATACATATATGTCACCAGCTATTGATGTCACCTGCTTTGTTGAATTTTCAGTTTCTCTTTTCATTTCTGACAGCTCTTTGCTTCAAGTATTGTATAGTTTTGTTGTAGTTATATTAAATTTCAAACCATATTGTTTCCAATTATAAATTATACTGTTTTATAATTCTTGGTATTCTGGCTATGTAGAAATGAACTGAGCATATAGTTGTGTCTTTATGAAACTAAGCTGACTTGATACAGGGATGTTTTTGTTCGCTTCCTTGTTCTGTTTGTTACTTTTGTGCTTTAAGTCTTATGATTCTTAGAAATAGGAAGCTTAAAATATGCTTTCAGATCCCTGGGTGTCTTTACCATATCAAGAAGCTCCTAGAAGAAGAAGTAGACAGAGTTAGAACCTACCTACGCCTTAACACACAGTAAGAATTATATATTATGTAATTATATATATGATTATATATTTATTTACATTTTGAGATTGCTACTATTTAAACAGATTAATAATTATATGGTAAGATGAAATCATAAATTTCTTTCCTTTTTTTGCTTAGTTCTTCCCTCCCTTCTTTCTTCATTTGTATCAAAGTAATGGGAATGCCTAACAAATAGAAATTTCTTCAAAAGTTCATTTTTCAAGTTTTTGGTGAGCCAAAGTAGGAAAATTAAGTTTGGAAAATTTGTTCTTGATTTTACTGAATTACAGATGAAAGAATATTTTTTATGTAAACTCAATGTCTGTTATTACCTAATTTCCTCCAATTAAGTAATGATAATTATGTCATTTTTCAAATCAGGAGAACTTCATGCAATGAAATTCAGTCTTACTGAAGACCATTAAGAGCATCAAAAATAGCAATTTTATGGCCCTGATACATAAGTAACAATTTAAAACGAGAAGTCAGTGGGGGGGGCTCAGTCGTTAAGCATCTGCCTTCAGCTCACGTCATGATCCCAAGAAGGGTCCTGGGATCCAGCCCTGCATCGGGCTCCCTGCTCAGTATGCTTCTCCCTCTCCCACTCCCCCTGCTTATGTTCTCTCTCTCGCGCTCTCTCAAATAAGTAAAATCTTAAAAAAATAAAGAATAAAACAAGAATCAGAATTGGTAACAAAGGCACTAACCTTTTGGGAAGCAGTTTTAACTCTCTAGTATGAGAATCTTTTAGTAATCTAAACTTTGTTTTTAAACAGAAAGCTCCTGATAGCTATTGTAGAAAAGCAGCTTCTAGGTGAACATTTATCAGAAGTTCTTCAGAAAGGTAAACAAGAACAGATATGTTTAACAAAACAGTATTAAGGAAGAATAATTTTGATTTTTTCAATTTTTAAATTTGATTATTGTTCCCTCTGTGATATGTTTTCTTTTAAAGTGATATATATGAAATGAAATATAATTTTTTTCTCATTTGCAAAGGTAGCTTATGTCATATAAGTATATTCAGGGTTTTTAAAAGTTTATACTAAATGAGAGTTATATATATACTCCAAAATAGTAATGTGGCGAAGGGTTTTTTTTTTTTTTTGGTTGACATTTTAAAAATGTATTACATTATTAAATGTATAACATTTTTCTGGTGTTTTAAAACTTTAGATTATAGATTCTCTTAAATACATGTTTTGATTTTCTTTTGGTATTTTCCCATTCTTCACATAACGTTAACATTTGTTCAACAAATATGTATTGAGTATTTTCTTCTTGGCGCAAAATAGGTGGACTTGATACAGTTTAGAAAGCCTTATTAAGTGGGTACATGTAAACTAAAACCTAAAGTTGAAAAGAAGGAGATCTTTGAAAGAAGGAGAGTCTATGAGTGCCTGGGTGGCTTAATTGGTTAAGTATTGTGGGACTCTTGATTTGGCTCAGTTTGTGATTTCAGGGTACTGAGATTGTCGTCTCCGCCCGGTTCCACCCTCCACTTTGTACTTCCAGGCTCAGCAGGGAGTGTGGCTGAAGAGTATTTCCCTCTGCTCCTCCCGCAGTCATGCACAGGCATTCTGTTGCTCAAACAAATAAATAAATCTTTTAAAGAAAAAAAAGGAGAGTCTGTACCTCTAGTGACCTTCGAGCAACAAAAAGATTCAGGCATAATTAGGGTAAAATGGGAGGGCTGGTGTTACTGAACTATATTGAACAAAATTTTATTAGAGAATGATGAATGTTGGTTTTAAGCTGGAGAGAGTAGATGTAGTTGATCACATTGGCCTCTTGAGCAGTTGGGTGATTGTAGATATGATTGAAATATTTTTGAGCAGAAAGAACACATAGGAGAATATTTTAGTTAACTTTGCAGAGAGAGTGGGCCCTGGCCTTATGGTTAAGAAGGGAGAATGTTTCATTAATTAAGGTAATTTTATTGTTGGGCAAGGATTTGATTTCGTGTGTTAATCCAAACTGTTCTATAATTTTAAGTTTTACTCTTAACTATGGTACATATTTGGCTATTATGTTTACTTATTATCACTTGAAGTGATTTGTAAACAGATAAACTAAAATTTAACTTTTTTTTTGACAAGAGATATATAAAATAGAGAAGGGAGAAAACACAAATACTGTTTTTTTTCTGTGTTAGAAGTACATTCATATCATCAAAAAGAGATTTATTAAAAATAAACAACCTACTTGAACTGCTTGATACGTCTCAGGGGCATCTTTAGCCCTCCACATTGGGCAGTGCCAGTAAACACCTTTCTAAACCTCCTCGGAACTTAGAGCCTGCAGACTGGCTCAGGCTGCGTGGCTTCAGCTGGAGCTTTTCATGGCAGTATCAGCGGGACTGCGTACAAGCTGCTTGGCGCCTCACGCTGTTACTGCAGGGACCCCAGGTGCAGTGATGTTGGGCAGCTTTGAGGTCTGGCCGTAAATGGATTTGGAAAACTTAGTTTGTAAGTCAAATTTGATTTGACTTCAGAATTACCCTTGGAAGAGTTAATTTGATTGTCTTTATAAAAAGGGGCTTGGAAGCCTTCTCCTGAAATTAAAAAATAGTTTCAGTAAAACAGATAAAAGTTTTAGCATTCATTTTCCTAAGCAACTTGACCATAATCTAAGCATATTTATCAGTTGTGACAATCCTGAGACTCAGCCCTTTGTACACGCTATGAAAACGCTATTTCATTCATCATCAACTTTTGCACTTTACCGAAGTCACAATTATTTAAAGCCTGTTAAGGTGTTCAGGTTTATTTTAAAGCATAAGGTAAAAAACTACATAAAGGATTGACTAGATCTTATAATGAATTTGTAAACAGAAAAATACCCAAGGTTATTAGCACTGAATAAATATACTTTTAACCTTTATACACACAAATATACAACTATATGAGCTGCTATTAGCATTTTTCTGTTAATTGGCTTTTAATTGGTGCTTTTTCTTGTTTTGCACTAATGCTTTGTGTTCTGTGAATAAAATAAATTAACTTTCCTAACAGTATTAGCACGAGAAGCTGATACCATGGATCGTTTACCAGCCTTACAACGATTTTGCTCCTTAAATCTTAGATTACCAAAACAGGAGGACTTATCTTATTTTTTCCAGTCAAATATATAATATTTGCCCACTTTTAGAATAAAAATCCAGCAACTTTACGGGCGACTGGGTGGCACAGCGGTTGAGCGTCTGCCTTCGGCTCAGGATGTGATCCCCAGCATTAAGGGATTGAGTCCTACATCAGGCTCCTCCGCTATGAGCCTGCTTCTTCCTCTCCCACTCCCCCTGCTTGTGTTCCCTCTCTCGCTGGCTGTCTCTCTCTCTGTCGAATAAATAAATTCTTTAAAAAAAAAAAATCCAGCAACTTTAAAAAATATTCAAACAGTTTTATAGAATTACATACCAATGTTTTTAAATCTCAGTTTGAAGAAACCACAGGAAAAAACAGGTAGATTTCTAGTAAAAAAGGGGTCTTTGTTTATAGGATGAGAAGAGAATAAAACCAGAGAAGTGTTGAGTATATGTGTACATTTGAAATAAACCAGAAATTTATTACCTTAAAAAAAAAAAAAAGCCTTATTTTCTTTAGCTTTATTTGGTTTTGTTTAAAAGAATCAATTTACCAGATTACTGTTTAGTTTATGGAATAAATTGCTTATACACTATGTTCCCTTTGTAAAAGCAGTGAACATTAATATTCTTTATGATGCAAATTGAATAAGGTTTGTAAAAGTAAATTGAGGCCCCAAATGTAGAACATTTAAATTTTTTTCCTATTTTAAGGATTTTTAAGGAATTCCTATTTTTAAGGGTTTTAAGTCCTACTTCAAGATTCAAAAATTATTTCACTGCCAAGGTTCTACTTCTTTTTTTAAAAATTGAGATATAATTTTTTACCATAAAATTAATCTATTTTAACACATATTATATGTTAACAAAATTAGGCAGTCATCACCCTATGCATTTTAGAGCAACCAATGGCTTTTTAATGATTGACAATTTTCAGTTGACCATTAGTGTTTATTTTGATAATTGGAAAAGTCAGTGAAAATCCATCATTGTATCTTTTTTCATGTTTTTTAAATAAATTTAAATTTAAAATACAAAAAACATTTATACTTCACACAAACCATACTAAAATACTAACCTGATAGTGTGGATTGATTAAAAAGGTAGGAGTTTATCAACAGTACAGTAGAAAGTGAGAAATGAACTAAAGTAAAATAGATTTTTAGATCTTTGAAGTTGAGGAATGCTGAAAAAATTCTAAAGCCTTATGTTATCGAACTTACTTTACTGATACTATATGTTAAGTATGGTACATAGAGTTCCAAGAAGCAGAGTTGGCAGAAAGTTTCTTTGGACAGTGAGAATTTGTTCAGTTAATGATGAATAGAAAAAAGCTGTAGGTTATTAATGTATTCTGATGCTGAACAAATGACTTCTTAGAAACAAGTATATTTCTGTATATCCTTTGCAATTTGGGGTTTTTATGTTTATTTATTCAGTGATAGATTTATTCATATATTTGGACTTGGTCATCTCTAACTTTCCTATTTCTCTTCTCATGTAAAAATCAGTATCTGATACTTAACCAGATATTTAATGTTTCTCATTACTAATTTTTTAATTAGAAATTAAATTTCTCATTTTTCCTGCATACTAATGTCTGTACTACAAATTTGTTTATTGTATTATTTTTTCGTATAATATACATTTGAAACAATAATTGGAAATATACAGTGGTTTACAAAGACAGCAGTTATGAGAATGAAAAAACAAAAAGTCCAGAGGCATATATTATTTTTTTCATTTTCCATCTGATTATTGCTTAATAAACACTTATTGATATTACTTTCACTTGTAAAGTTTAGGACTGTTCCATTTTTAATTAATCTTAATGTAATAATCTCAAAATAATGATTTAATGTATATCTTGAGGTCAGTATTTTTATTGATGATGTTGCCTTCATGTTTCTAATATTCAGGCTTAAGCTATCTTCTTGATGAAAACAGAATTGAGGATTTGTCTCTACTTTACCAACTGTTTAGTAGGGTAGACTGTGGAGTTCAAGCTCTTCTCCAACATTGGATTGATTATATAAAGGTATTAATTTAAAGAAGATATAATTGAAAAATAATTTAGATTATTTATGGCTTATTTCCCCACCTTAATAATGTATTGTACTTTTTACTCTAGAACTTTTTCTTATTTAAGAAATGTTTATTAACTTGAAATTCCATAACATATCTGTATTTTAAAATTTCTTAAAACTCTTTTTTCTCTGTTTATAAAGCCCCACCCTGCCCCAAATAATATTTGCTTTTTGAAGGGAAAGATGGGAACATTATTTATTGGTGTAGCATTTTATTTTGTTTCTTAGCTTACATTTCTTTTACTATGTCACATTTTTAGTCTTTTGTTTAATAACAATTATTGAAAGATACTGTAAACTTAAATTGTCTCAGGGAAGCAGAGAGGAAGGCAACTTTCCTATCCTAAGGATCAGAGGGAGTCCTTCACCAGCTCAATGTTCTTGCAGTTCAGTGTTTTTCAATGAATAATTAATAAATTTTTGTAAGTGATGAATAACACTTAACATAAAATTTACTATTTTAGCCATTTAAAGTATGCAGTTTAGTGGCATTTAGTACATACATATAGCATACACATAGAGACAGAAAGAAAATAGCTTGCGAGATGTCAGAGACTGGGTCGGAAAGATAAAAGGAATAGCTGCCTTAATGGGTGCTGATTTTCAAAACTATCAGTGTCTGCCTCTGGACTATGTTCATTATCTGCTACAGAAATCTAGTACCCGTTGGAATTCGCTCTCTTTATCTTCTTCCCAGATCCCCTGGCAACTACTCATCAACTTTCTGTTTATTCTGATTTGTCCATTCTGGGTATTTCCTAGAAATTGAATCATACAATATGTTGGCTTGCTTTCTGGATTCCTTTACTTAGGATGTTCATCATGTTGTGACACTTTCATTATTTTTAGTGACTGATTAATATTCCGTTGTATACTGCACCACATTATGCTTGTCCACTTATGAGTGGACACACATTTGGATTTTCCCACCTCTTGGTTCCCAGCTTTTTGGGGACAGGTTTTGGGAATAATTCTTGTTTTAAAATTTTAACTTAAATTCCGGTCAGTTAACATATAGTGTAATATTAGTTTCAGGTGCACAATTTAGTCATTCAACACTTCCATACAACACTTTGTGCTCATCACAAGTACACTCCTTAATCCCCATCTCCTATTCAACTCATCCTCCACCCACCACTCTTCAGGTTGCCATCTTGTTTGTTCTCTAGAGTTAGAATCTTTTCCAGGTTTACCTCTTTCTCTCATTTTTGCCTTTTGCTCATTCGTTTTGTTTCTTAAATTCTATATATGAGTGAAATAATATGGTATTTCCTTTTCTCTGAATTATTTTGCTCTAACTCCATAGATGTCATTGCAAATGGCAAGATAACATGCTTTTTATGGCTCACTAATATTCCATCGTATATATATATATATCCCACCCCACATTTATCAATTCAAAATCAGTGAACGTGTGGGTTGTTTCCATAGTTTGGCTATTGTAAACAATGCTGCTATAAATATCAGGGTGCATGTATCACTTTCACTGAGTGTTGTATTATTTGGGTAAGTACCTGGTAGTGCAATTCCTGGGTTGTAAGGGTAGCTCTATTTTTAACTTTTTGAGGAACCTCCACACTGTTTTCCAGAGTGGCTGCACCAACTTGCATTCCCACCAACAATGTAAGAGGGGTCTCCTTTCTCTGCATCCTCTCCAACATCTGTTGTTTCCTGACTTCATAATCTTAGCCATTCTGACGAGTGTAAAGTGGTATTTCATTCTGGTTTTGATTTGTATTTCCCTGATATGAGTGAGTTGAGTGTATTTTCATGTATCTGTTGGCCATCTGGATCTCTGGGGAAATGTCTATTCATGTTTTCTGTCCATTTTTTTAAAAGATTTTATTTATTTATTTGACAGAGAAAGAGTCCATTTTTGATTGAATTATTCATTTTTTTGATGTGCAGTTTTAATTTCTTATATGCTGTGGATACTAACCCATTATCCAGATATGTCATTTGCAGATATCTTCTCCCATTCAGTAGGTTGCTTCTTAGTTTTGTTGATTGTTCCCTTTGCTATGCAGAAGCTTTTTATTTTGATGAAGTCAAATAATTTATTTTTGCTTTTCGTTTGTTGCCTCAGGAGACATAGCTAGAAGACAGTTGCTAAGGCTGATGTCAAAGAAGTACTGCCTGTGTTTTCTTCCAGGATCTTAATGATTTCATGTCTCACATTTAGGTCTTTCATCCATTTTGGTTATATTCTTGTGTATGGTATAGGAAAGTGGTCCAGTTTAATTCTTTTCCATATGGTTGTCCAGTTTTCTCAATACCCATTTGTTGAAGACACTGTCTAATTCAATATTCTTTCCTTCTTTGTTGAAGGTTAATTCACCATATAATTGTGACTTCATTTCTGGGTTTTCTATTCTGTTCCATTGACCTGTGTATCTATTTTTGTGCCAGTACCACACTGTATTAATCATTACAGCTTTTTAATACAGTTTGAAGCCCAGAACCATGGTGCCTCAAGCTTTTCTTTTCAAGCCTGCTTTGGCCAGTGGGAGTCTTTTGTGATTTCATACAAACTTTACGTTTGTCCCAGTTCTGTGGAAAATACTAGTGGTATATTGATAGTGATAGCACTGAATGTGTAGATTGCTTTAGTTAGTATAGACATTTTAACAATATTTGTTTTTCCAATCCATGAGCATGGAATGTTTTTCCATTTCATTGTGTCCTCTTCAGTTTCTTTCATCAGTGTTTTATAGCTTTCAGAGTACAGATCTTCTCCCTCTTTGGTGAGGTTATTTCTAGGTACCTTACTATTTTGAGTACAATTATAAATGGCAGTGATTCCTTAATTTCTCTTTATGTTGCTTCATTATTAGTGTATAGAATGCAACAGATTTCTGTATATTGATTTTGTATCCTACCACCTTACTGAATTTGTGTATCCTTTCTAGCAGTTTTTTGGTGGAATCTTTGGGTTTTGTAGATGGAGTATTATATCATCTGCAAAGAGTGAAAGTTTGACTTCTTCCTTGCCAATTTTATTGCCTTTTATTTCTTTGTTTGTGTTATTGTTGTAGCTAGGACTTCCAGCACTCTCCTAAATAACATGGTGAGAGTGGACGTCCCAGTCTTGTTGAGGAAAAGCTGCCAGGTTTTCCCCATTGAGGATATTAGCTGTGGGTTTTTCATAATTGGCCTTTATTATGATGAGGTATGTTTCATGTAAAAACCTACTTTGGTTGGTTGTTTTTATCATGAATGGATGTTGCACTTTGTCAAATGCTTTTTCTGTATCTAGTGAACTGATCGTATGGTTTTTATCCTTTATTGATGTGGTGTATCATGTTGATTGATTTGTGATATTGAACCACCCCTGCAGCTCAGGAATAAATCCCACTTGATCGTGATGAATGATTCTTTTAGTGTACTGTTGGATTCAGTTTTCTAGTATTTTATTTTATTTTATTTTATTTTATTTTATTTTATTTTATTTATTTTATTTTGTTTTATTTTATTAAGATTTTATTTATTTATTTGACAGAGATAGAGACAGCCAGCGAGAGAGGGAACACAAGCAAGGGGAGCGGGAGAGGAAGAAGCAGGCTCATAGCTGAAGAGCCTGATGTGGGGCTCGATCCCATAACACCGGGATCACGCCCTGAGCTGAAGGCAGGCGCTTAACTGCTGTGCCAGCCAGGCGCCCCCTCTAGTATTTTATTGAGAATTTATGCATCCCTTTTCATGAGGGATATGGCCTATAATTCTCTTCTTGAGTGGAAACTTTATCTGTTTTTGAAATCAGGGTAGTGCTGGCCTCAGAGAATGAATTTAGAGAGATTTTTTCCTTTTCTATTTTTTAGAATAGTCTGAAAAAAATTGGTATTAACTCTTCTTTACGTGTGTGATAGAAATTTACCTATGAAATCATGTGTTCTTGGATGTTTTGTTTCCTAGAAGCATGTTTTGATTGCTGATTCGGTTTATTTGCTGGTTATCAGGCTGCTCAAGTTTTCCGTTTTTTTTCCTCTTTTAGTGTTGGTGGTTTATATGTCCTTTTCTTCCGGGTTGTCCAATGTGTTTTTCTAATATTCTCCATAATTGTTAGTGTTTCTGTGGTGTTGCCTGTTATTTCTCTTCTCTCATTTGTGATTTTATTAATTTGGGTCCTTTCTCTTTTCTTTTGGATAAGACTGGACTGTGGTTTATTGATCTCATTCATTCTTTCAGAGAACCAGCTTCTAGTTTTGCGGATCTGTTCTACTGTTTTTCTGATTACTATTTCATTGATCTCTGCTCTAATCTTAATTATTTCTCTTTCCCTGCTTGGTTTAGGTTTTATTTGCTGTTCTTTTCCAGCTTCTTTATGTTAAGGTTAGCTTGTGTATTTGGGATATTCTAAGTTTTTGGGTGAGGCTTGAATGGCTATGTATATCCCCCTTAGGCACACCTTTGCAGTATCCCATAGGTTTTGGACCTGTGTTCTTTCATTCTCCTTTGTTCCTATTATTTCATTCTCCTTTGTTCCCATTATTTAACATTGTTTAAGTTCTTTAGTTTATTTGTCGACCCCACCTTTTTTTTTTAATGATTTTTTATTATGTTAGTCACCATACAGTACATCCCCGGTTTCCGATGTAAGGCTTGATGATTCATTAGTTGCGTATAACACCCAGTGCACCATGCAATAAGTGCCCTCCTTACTACCCATCACCAGCCTATCCCATTCCCCCACCCCCCTCCCCTCTGAGGTCCTCAGTTTGTTTCTCAGAGTCCATAGTCTCTCATGCTTCATTCTCCCTTCTGATTACCCCCCCTTTCTTTATCCCTTTTTTCCCCTACTATCATCCTAGTTCTTATGTTCCATGTGAGAGAAATCATATGATAGTTGTCTTTCTCTGCTTGACTTATTTCACTTAGCATTATCTCCTCCAGTGCCGTCCATGTTGCAGCAAATGTTGAGAACTCGTTCTTTCGGATAGCTGAGTACTATTCCATTGTATATATGGACCACAGCTTCTAAATCCAGTCATCGTTGAAGGGCATCTCGGTTCTTTCCACCATTTAGCTCTTGTGGACAATGCTGCTAAGAACATCGGGGTGCATATGGCCCTTCTCTTCACTACGTCTGTATCTTTGGGGTAAACACCCAGTAGTGCAATGGCTGGATCATAGGGTAGCTCAATTTTTAACTTTTTAAGGGACCTCCACACTGTTTTCCAGAGTGGCTGTACCAACTTGCATTCCCACCAGCAGTGTAGGAGGGACCCCTTTCTCCACATCCTCTCCAACAATTGTTGTTTCTTGGTTTGTCTATTTTTGCCATTCTAACTGGCGTAAGGTGGTATTTCAGTGTGTTTTGATTTGAATTTCCCTGATGGCTAATGATTTTGAACATTTTTTCATGTGTCTGTCAGCCATTTGTATGTCTTCATTGGAAAAGTGTCTGTTCATATCTTCTGCCCATTTTTTGATTTGTTTATTTGTTTCTCGTGTATTAAGTTTGAGAAGTTCTTTGTAGATCTTGGATACCAGTCCTTTATCTGTAGTGTCATTTGCAAATATATTCTCCCATTCCGTGGGCTGCCTCTTAGTTTTTTTGACTGTTTCCATGGCTGTGCAGAAGGTTTTTATCTTGATGAAGTCCCATAAGTTCATTTTATCTTTTGTTTCTCTTGCCTTTGGGGATGTGTCATGAAAAAGGTTGCTTTGGCCGATGTCGTAGAGGTTGCTGCCTATGTTCTCCTCTAGAATTTTGATGGATTCCTGCCTCACATCGAGGTCTTTCATCCATTTGGAGTTTATCTTTGTGTCTGGTGTGAGAGAGTGGGCAAGTTTCATTCTTTTGCATGCAGCTGTCCAATTTCCCAGCACCATTTATTGAAGAGACTGTCTTTTTCCCACCGGATGTTTTTTCCTGCTTTATCAAATATTAGATGCCCAAAGAGAGAGGGTCCATTTCTGGGTTCTCTATTCTGTTCCATTGGTCTATGATTCTGTTTTTGTGCCAGTACCATGCTGTCTTTGTGATCACAGCTTTGTAGTACAGCTCGAAATCCGGCAATGTAATGCCCCCAGCTTTGTTTTTCCTTTTCAACAGTTCCTTGGAGATTCGGGGCCTTTTCTGTTTCCATACAAATTTAAGGACTATTTGTTCCAGTTCTTTGAAAAATGTCCTCGGTATTTTGATCGGGATAGCATTGAAAGTGTAGATTGCTCTGGGTAGCATGGACATTTTAACTATGTTAATTCTTCCGATCCGTGAGCATGGAATATCTTTCCATCTTTTTATGTCTTCCTCAGTGTCTTTCAAGAGTGATTTATAGTTTCTAGAATATAGGTCCTTTACGTCTCTGGTTAAGTTAATTCCAAGGTAACGTATGGTTTTTGGTGCTATTGTAAATGGGATGGATTCCCTAATTTCTCTTTCTTCAGTCTGGTTATTCGTGTATAGAAATGCAACTGATTTCTGAGCATTGATTTTGTATCCTGCCACATTAATGAATTGCTCTATAACTTCTAATAGTTTGGGAGTGGCTTCTTTTGGGTTTTCCATATAGAGTATCATGTCATCTGCGAAGAGAGACATTTTGACTTCTTCTTTGCCTATTTGAATACCTTTGTGCCCTTTTTGTCTGATTGCTGTTGCAAGGATTTCTAGGACTATGTTGAATAATAGTGGCAAGAGTGGGCATCCTTGTCGTGTTCCTGATCTTAAGGGAAAGGCTTCCAGCTTTTTCCCATTGAGAATGATATTTGCTATAGGCTTTTCATAGATGGTTTTTATGAGATTGAGGAATGTACCCTCTATCTCTACACTCTAAAGGGTTTTAATCAGGAAAGGATGCTGTATTTTGTCAAATGCTTTTTCGGCATCAATTGAGAGGATCATATGGTTCCTGAGTCTTTTCTTGTTGATATGATGTATCACGCTGATTGATTAGGGAATGTTGAACCTCACTTGCATCCAAGGTATGAATCCCACTTGGTCATGATGGATAATCCTTTTAATGTACTGTTGGATTCTATAGCCAAGATCTTGTTGAGGATTTTGGCGTCCATGTTCATTAGGGAAATCGGTCTGTAATTCTCCTTTTTGATGGGGTCTTTGCCTGGTTTGGGGATCAAGGTAATATTGGCCTCATAGAATGAGTTTGGTAGCTTTCCTTCTGTTTCTATTTTTTGAAATAGCTTTAGGAGAATAGGTATTATTTGTTCTTTGAATGTTTGGTAGAATTCCCCAGGAAAACTGTCCGGTCCTGGAGTTTTGTTTTTTGGAAGGTTGTGTATCACTGACTCAATCTCTTCATAATTAATTGGCCTGTTTAAAAAATCAATGTCTTGCTGTTTCAGTCTTGGTAGTTTATGGGTTTCCAGGAAGGCCTCCATCTCTTCCAGATTGCTTAATTTAGTGGCATAAAGCTGTTGATAAAAATTTCTAATAATCCTTCCAATTTCATTGGTGTTGGTTGTGACCTTTCCTTTTTCATTCATAATTTTATTAATTGGGGCCTTTCTCTATTCCTTCGGATAAGTCTTGCCAGCGGTCTGTCAATTTTATTGATTCTTTAAAAGAAGCAGCTTCTAGGTCTGTTGATCTGCTCTTCTGTACTTCTGGTTTCTAATTCATTTATTTTTGCTCTAATCTCGGTCAGCTGCTTCCTCGTGCGTGGATTAGGTCTGTCCCTCTGTTGCTGTTCCAGCTTCTTGAGGTGAGAATATAAAAACTGCATTTTAGGGGCACCTGGGTGGCACAGCGGTTGAGCGTCCGCCTTCGGCTCGGGGCGTGATCCTGGCGTTATGCGATCGAGCCCCACATCAGGCTCTTCTGCTATGAGCCTGCTTCTTCCTCTCCCACTCCCCCTATTTGTGTTCCCTCTCTCTCTGGGTGTCTCTATCTCTGTTGAATAAATAAAATCTTTTAAAAAAATCCTGCATTTTATATTTTTCTATTCTTTTGAGTGAGGCTGGATGGCTATCTATTTCCTCCTTAGGACTGCCTTTGCAGTATCCCATAGGTTTTGGACCATTATGTTTTCATTCTGTTGGTCTCCATAAATTGTGAAAAATTGATTTTTGATTTCCTGGTTTATCAAATCTTTCCTGAGCAGGATGGTTCTTAGTCTCCAAATGTTTGACTTTCTTCCAAATTTTCCTTGTGGTTGAGTTACAATTTCAGAGCGTTGTGTTCTGAGAATATGCAGGGAATAATTTCAGTCTTTTGCTATTGGTTGAGACCTGTTTTGTGTCCCAAAACACGGTCTATTCTTGAGAATGTTCCATGGGCATTAAATTAGTGTGAGTATTCTTTGGTTCTGGGTGTAGTGTTCTATATATATCTATGAGGTCCAACCCGTCAAGCATGGCATTCAAAGCTCTTGTTTCTTTGCTGATTTCTTGCTTAGATGATGTGCCTATTGCTGATAGTGGAGTTTGAGGTCTTGTACTATTAGTGTATTTTTATCTATATGACTCTTTATTGTGATTAAGAGTTGGCTTGTGTATCTCGCTGCTCCGCTGGTGGGGGCATATGTATTTATAATTGTCATATCTACCTAATGGATATATCCTTTAAGAATAATATAGTGCCCATCTGTGACTCTAACTATAGTTTTTAGTTTAAAATCCAATCTGTCTGCTATGAGAATTGCTAGCCCAGCTTTCTTTTGAGGTCCATTGGCGTGAAAGATGGTATTCCATCCCTTTACCATCAGTCTGAATATATCTTTAGGTTCAAAATGAGTCTCTTGTAGACAGCAAATGGTGGGTCATTTCTTTTTATTCAATCTGCAACCCTGTGGCATTTATTGGAGCATTTAGGCCATTTACATTGAGACTGAGTATTGAGAGGGATGAATTTAATGACGCCATGTTGCCAGTAAAGTCTTTGTCTATAGATTGTGACTTTCTGTTCTGTATCACTGTTGGGGCCTTTTTACTTTTATAGAACCCCCCTTAATATCTCCTGTAGGCCTGGTTTTGTGGTTACGAAATTGGTCAATGACAGCAATTCTGGAAGGTGTTTATTTCTCCATAAATTCTGAATGAAAGCCTTGATGGATAAAGGATCCTTGGCTGCATGTTTTTCTCTTAAAGAGTTCTAAAAATGCCCCCCCCCCCCAGCCCTTTCTCTCATTCCAGGTCTGTGTAGACAGGTCTGATGCAATTCTGATACCTTGGCCTTGGTACGTGAGAAAATTCTTTGCCCTAGCCACTTTCAATACTGTATCCTTGGATCTAGCATTTGCAAATTGCAGTATGACGTGACGTGGTGTATGTTTGTCGTGGTTGAGCTTGGGAGGGGTCCTCTCTGCCTCTTAGATACGAATGTTTGTTTCCCTTGCTAGATTAGGCAAGTTTT
Source organism: Ursus arctos (assembly GCF_023065955.2). NCBI lineage: Eukaryota > Metazoa > Chordata > Mammalia > Carnivora > Ursidae > Ursus > Ursus arctos. Next base: position 982,951 of record NC_079874.1, read on the forward strand.
TAGCTACAATGTTTTCAAATATCTCTTCTAGACCTCTGTTTTTCTCCACTCCCTCGGGGATGCCGATGATTATGACATTGGAACGTTTCATTGAGTCAATAATCTCCCGTAACTTACATTCCTGAGTGTGGATTTTTTTGAGTCCAGATTCTTTCTTCGCTTTTTCTTCTACTAACCCATCCTCCAATTTGCTAATACGTTCTTCTGCCTCAGTGACCCTGGCTGTCTGACCTCTAGTTTTGACTGCATTTGGCCCGTAGAATTGTTAATTTCTGCCAGATTCGCTCTCCTTTCTGCCCTTAGAGATTCTATATTCTCATTAACATTTTCGTTAATACTTTTTTCAAGTCTACACATCATCTTGACCATTGTTACACTGAATTCCATTTCTGATAAGTTGGTTATATCCATATCCATTAGTTCTGTGGCAAAGGCCACAGACTCATTGTCTTTTCTATGCTGGGGGGGATTTCTCCTTCTCGTCATTCTGTTGAGAGGTTGAGGGGTTGTACAGAGCCCAAATTATTGGCCGGGACCCAGGCCATGCTTCCTTGTTTTATAGGGATCTTAGGGATGTGGTCTTGATTTTTCAGCCTGTGTTCTCTGGGAGGGGCCTGCCGCGCCAATACTCAGGCAACCCTGTTTGGGTAGAGTCTCCATGTCCCCTGCGAGGGGGAGTGGGGATGGGCACACTGTGAGCCCGTATTTCCAGGCTTTTGTTCTCTAGTGGCTTTCCCTGGCGGTTTGTTGTGCCTCTTCTGAGAGTCATAGCAGCAGTGGCTGAATATCAGCCTCAGTTTCAGAACAGAGGGATCGCGGACCATTCTCCACTGATGTTCTGGCCACTTTAACTCTGTTTCTGTTGGTGCTGCTCAACCCTGCAGCGTTCCGGGATGTGCGGCCCACACCCGGCTTCCCAGCACTCAATTGCAGTGCCGGCGCATCTCTGTCCTTTGAGTTTTTTGGTTTTTATTTTTACGATTTTATTTATTTATTTGACATAGATAGAGATAGCCAGCAAGAGAGGGAACACAAGCAGGGGGAGTGAGAGAGGAAGAAGCAGGCTCCCAGCAGAGGAGCCTGATGTGGGGCTCGATCCCATATCCCGGGATCATGCCCTGAGCCGAAGGCAGACGCTTAACTGTTGTCCCACCCAGGAGCCCTGTCCTTTGAGTTTCTAACGCTGCCAACCATCAGCCGCCCCCGTGTGGTCCCGGGGTTCCCAGTCTCAATCTGGTTCCAGTGAGCACACTGGAGCTCCGTGTAAAGTTTGGTGGCACACGCTCCCCGCTCACGGTCCCAGTCTTTTCTCTCAGGGGTACTGGTCTGCGAGTCCACCCACTCCCCTGTGCAGGTGGCTACCGCTTCCCGGCGCCTGAATGCGGCGGCTCCCTCCCCCTTCCGTTCATCTCTTGAGATCTGTGCACGGTTTCACAGCTCCCCACTTGGTACCTCAATACTCAGCGCTGGAGATGTTCATTTGTAGAGATCCAAATGTATCTTCCTGCATATCAGGCTGATTCCATGGATGTTCAGGCTGGTCTTTTACCTATCCAATGAGACTCAGGGGACCGGCTGAAAAAGGGGTCCCCTACTCCTCTGCCATCTTAACTCCTCCCCCCTCTTCTGTTGTGCTCTGGTTGTTATATCACTTTCCTGTTTCCAGCTTATGGTGGTTCCTTCCTCCTCCTGTTTATCTTCCAGTATTTCCTTATAAATTCACGGCTCACACCTCACACCTGCCAGAGTTTTTATGCTTGTTAGATCCAGATATATATTCTTATGTCTCAGGCTGATTTTGTGGGTGTTCAGAACAGTTTGGTAGATATCCAGCTAAATTCAGCGGACTGGTTGAAATAAGGTCCTGTACTCCTCCACCATCTTGCCTCCCAATTTTTCTAATATTGTTTCACTGTATGATATCACTTATCTGTCAAATTCTCCCCTTGTTATCCTCTAGTTGTTTCTCTCTCTTTTTCTTGGGTTCTTTATTCTCCATCATTTTTTCTTTGGTATCACTAATTCTGTCTTTTCTCATCTATCTGCCTCATTTATTCTAGCAGTTAGAGTCTCCATTTTTTATTGCATCTCATTAATAAACTTTTCGATTTCTAATTGATTAGATTTTAGTTCTTTTATTTCTCCAGAAAGGGATTCCCTAGTGTCTTTTATACTCTTTTCTAGCCCGGCTAGTATGTTTATAATCGTTTTTCTAAGCTCTAGTTTTGACATCTTGCGTATAACCATACTGCTTCAGTCCCTGGCAGTCAGTATTGCCTTTTGTTCTCTTCTTTGAGGTGAGTTTTTCTGTCTTGTCGTTCTGTCTGGAGAATAGATGAAGAAGAGAACAAAAATGCTAAATAACAACAAGACCCAGAAAAATATACACTAAACAAATCAGAAGAGACCTGAATCCTAAGAAAAAATAATTAAAAAACAAAGAGAATGTAATCAGGCAGGTGAATAGAACAGAGCAATACACTGGTTCCTGTGTGTATTTTGGTCTGTTTGTTAGAAAAGTAGATCCCAAAATTGTAAATAAATAAAAACTTATATATTACAAAATAAAATTAAATATAATGAATGCATGAATGTAACTCCGAAAATGAAAATTAAAAGACCGGAAAAAAAAAAGAAAAAATAATTAAGACTCTAAATAGACAGGTGAACAAAACAGAGCAATACACTAGATTCTGAGTGTAATTTGGTTGTTTTTTTTTAGAAAAAACTACATCCCAAAATTGTAAAGAAAGGAAAACTGTATATAATAATAAAACTTGAAGGATGGCATCTAAGTGTAATGATGAAAATTTAAAATAGCTTTAACAACAAAAAAAGAATATGATCAGACAGTTGAAGAAAATAGCCATACACTGGATTCTCGCTGTATTTTGGTCTCCTTTTTTAGAAGAAACTTGATCTCGAAATTGTAAAAAAGAAGGAAAACCTTATGCATATATACATATGTGTGTATACACACACAATGAAAGGATACAATGTAAGTGTAAAAATGAAAATTTAAAAAAGAGTTGATAAAGGAGAAGATTGGTTGAGAAAGGAAAGAGGATAAAAAATTGAAATTGAAAGACTGAAGGATTTTGAGGAAAAAAACATGAATTCTATATAGCATTTTCCCCTAGCACTGGAGCTTTGCAGTTCTGTGTGATCAGCAGCCAACTTGGTCTTTGCTGGATGTTCTTGCAGCTCTTCTGCGGGAGGGGCCTGTTGCTTTGATTCTCAAGTGTCCTTGCCCCAGGGTGGAATTGCACCCCCCTTGCCAGGTAGCCAGGCTAAGTGTAAGCAGCTCCAGATCGCTCTATGTGGCTTTTGTTCCTTAGGGCTTTCAGTGCCCTTTAGAGGATGAGAATGAAAATGGCAACTTCCTCCAGCCCTAGAGCTGAAAGCTCAGGCCCCACTCCTCAGTGCGCCCTCCAAGAGAAGGAGTCAGTCTCTCCTGTCTGCCTGGTCTCTGTCTGCACTCCATGCTCACCCAGCCTGCGACCGAGCGTTTCTCTCTCGGGCACACGACCCCGTTTCAAGTCTCCAAACCCTGAAGACTCCTGCAGCATACACTCAGGCACGCTCATTGTTCCTGAGACCCCAGGGATCCCGAGACGACACTGCCCCACCAGAAATTATGCCCTGTTTGGCCGCCTGAGCACCTTTCAGGCAGGGACATCCCTCACCGGACAGCCTCTAAAGGTTTAAATTTTGGGCTCAGATGCTTCATCACTTTCCCGTAGCCAGCTGATGGAGCCTCACTGGCTGCCGCGTTCTATCTTTCCTTATATCACTTTGGATTCAGTTCTCTCCACCTCCTGCCTTGCAGAAAGTGGTCGAGTTGCAGCTATTCTTTTCTTTGATGTCTGGTTGAGTTCATGCATGTTCAGAATGACTTGATAGCTATCCAGCTGAATTCCTGGGACCAGACGAAATGAGGTTTTCTACTCCTCTGCCATATTGGACTCCTGCTAGATCTTCTTTTGTATTTCTTATAGGGTAGGTCTGCTAGCACACAACTAGCTCAGCATTTGCTTATCTCATAATTTCCTAATTTTCCTTCACTGTGAAAGAATGGTTTTTCTGGATATAGGATATCTGGTGACAGTTTTTTCACCCAGCTTTCAAAATAGGTTATCCTATTGCCTTTTGACTTTCATAGCTTCTTTCTTCATTAAATATCACCTTGGCTTTTGTAGGTTTGTGATTTTATTCCAGCATTCTGCATGGAATGTTACATCAAAAACTAGGGATATACTGTATGGTGACTAACATAATATAATAATTTAAAAAATTCCAGCATTCTAAAAATTTGATACTGACAATTTTGGTAGCTTTATCATTTCATTAATGAACAGAAATAAAGTAAGCCCCTTTGTAGTAAGCCCTTTCACTTTCCCCTTTTTCAGATACTTTTCATCTATTTATTCCTGTGAGTCGAATATATTTATGATTCTTTTTTGACTTACTGTTTAGGCATCAGAGAGTTGCATTTTGATATGTTACTAGGTAGTTCTCCACTCAGATAGTGAGTTAGTTTACACTTATTTCTGTTGGCTTCATTTCCAGACTACCTTGTCCTTATCTAGCAATACCTTTTTCTTTTGATGTTTTCTGCATATTTACTATTCTGAGATTTTCTTGCAAATGAAGTTAACTTTTCTATTAAATTTATGGTGTTTTACTTTGTATGTAATAATAATATTTTAAGGTAATTGTATTTTTCAGAAGTTTGGTAACAGCATAGTGATCAATCCTGTGAAAGATAAGACAATGGTGCAAGAGCTTCTGGATTTTAAAGATAAGATTGATTTTATTATTGAAACATCTTTTCTGAAAAATGAAAAGTTTATTGTTGCCATGAAAGATGCTTTTGAAACATTTATAAATAAAAGACCTAACAAGCCAGCTGAGCTTCTAGGTATGCGTTTTCAATTTTATGAAATACGTATTTTATTTTTTGTTTCATTTCATTTAAGTTATGTAATAAGACCAGTTTGACCTCCTAATTTATCATAATATTGCAAGAGTAATTATCAGTGATTGTAATAAACTATTTCCCTCAAGTTTAGTGTTCACAAGACATTGTTCCTCTGTTGTTTAGTTGTAACACAGCACTTTGGAAACTTCAATTCCTTTAGCTTCTTATAAATTTAGCAGTATTTTAATCAGTAGATAAAACTAAAAAATTATAGATAGGACCAATACTTATTCTTATTTTTTTAAATAACTGAAAGCTTTCCTTATTCCCACAAAACCTAATGATTTTATATTTTAAGGTATTTCTTTTTATTGACATGGTTTCTAAAAGTTGAAACAAAATAGCAAATTGATATTCTTTTGTTCCTTAAAATGAATATAATCAACACTTAATAAATCTTTAAGATTTTGGGATTCATATCTCAATTTTACATAATATTTTACAATTTGGGGGGATTGTAACAAAGATTGGGGGCAAGGGGTTAAGGAAATGACTGTATTGTAACATTTGGACATTGAGTTTATAGAAATATTAAAAGCACTTAAAGTAATCTGTCTTTTATTTTCCTTTCATTCTTCTATCCATCAACTCATTTATTCATTTCTGTTTTTTCAAAATTGATGCATCTGGCTCAGGAAGAAAGTATTTGTTTGAAGAAATAGTTTTTGTTCATAGTACATGTTTGAAAATATGGCATTACTTAGAAAAATTATTTTTTTTACATTTTAGCAAAGTATGTGGATTCAAAACTTCGTGCAGGTAACAAGGAAGCTACAGACGAAGAACTTGAAGAATTATTAGATAAAGTAATAATTTTATTTAGGTTCATTAATGGTGAGTAGTTTGGTTTAAAATGTCTATTTAAAACTTTAAAACAGGGCACCTAGGTAGCACAGTCGCTTGAGTGTCTTAACCACATTGGGCTCCCTGCTCAGTGCACAGCCTGCTTCTCCCTCTCCCCCTGCTTGTGATCTCGCTATCACTCTGTCTCTTAAATATATAAAATCAATTAAAAAATAAATGTTTAGGGGCGCCTGGGTGGCACAGCGGTTGGGCGTCTGCCTTCGGCTCAGGGTGTGATCCCGGCGTTGCAGGATCGAGTCCCACATCAGGCTCTTCTGCTGTGAGCCTGCTTCTTCCTCTCCCACTCCCCCTGCTTGTGTTCCCTCTCTCGCTGGCTGTCTCTCTCTGTCAAATAAATAAATAAAATCTTAAAAAAAAAATGTTTAAAACAATAATACCATTTGTGGAAGAAGTCTAAAGAAGTTATGTGCAAATCCCAATATAAATTGAACTCAATTTTTTATGGTAGTAAAACTGTTAATTTAAAAAAATTTGCAATTTAGTGACAATAAGTATATTCACATTGTTGGGCAGCCATCACCATACCATCTCATTACCTAGTTTTAAACTTTTTCATCATAAACTCCGTACAAATTAAGCAGTCATTCCTCATTTCCATGTTGCCTTCAGCTTCTGGCAACCAGTAATTTGTTCTATTTGGATTTATGTATTTTGAGATATTTTATATAGATGCAGTCAGGTAATGTGAGAAACTTGTGTTTCAGTTTCTGTTTACATGATTTTCAAATATTATAGGATATAGTATATCATTTAGTTGGCATCTGGTATTATCATTTTGTATTTTCCAATTCTGACTTTAAGGTATTTTTCTTTAAATATTACAGGGAAAGATGTTTTTGAAGCCTTCTACAAAAAAGATTTAGCCAAACGTCTTTTACTTGGTAAGAGTGCTTCAGTTGATGCAGAAAAATCAATGCTGTCCAAACTTAAACAAGGTGTGTGTCTTTGTATAGTGTTTATTTCAGTCATTTTTGGGGTTCTGTGCTTCATGAATCTGCATGGAAAATTATTTCATTTCAGTGTTTCACTGTCTTTGTGCATCAGCTTGTTTTACATATCAGTTTACTTAGTATCTTCAAAGCTACCAAATTAATGTGATCATCCAAAAGTATATGCATATATTTTGCAACTTCCTCATATTTATGTGTTCCAGCAGGCAAAATACTTTAATTTTATATTTACAAATTTAGCATATGTGCTAAACTCTGTACATGTAAGCTGCAATCAGTAGTGAATATAAGTAAAAAAAAGCATGAACACTTAACCAACTCAAGAAATTGAGGACAGTTTCTCTAAGGAAGCATAATTGAAATGAAACATATAAAGATACCGAAATTCTAATCATGAAGGCTCAGGTATAGTTCATGCTACAAAGAGTTTGAAAACCTGGGAAGTCAGAGTAATCACAGAGGAGGAACATATAGTAGCTGTCCTAAAAGCTGAAGTAAGAAGTTAACCAAAATCAGATTTTGCTTGACCTTGGAGACCTTGTCTGTGATATTGTTTTATATACTAGGAGCAGAAAAATTATTTTAGGAGTTTGAAACAAGATTAAAAATACTCATCTTTTTTCCTTTTTTCAAGTTTAAAAAAATTCTAGTTAATTAATATAAAGGATAATATTTGTTTCAGGAGTAGCTTTTAGTGACTCATCATTTATGTACAACACCAAGTGCTCATCACAATAAGTGCTTTCCCTAATGCCTATCACCCATTTAACACATCCTCCTACCCATCTCCCTTCTGGAAACCATCAGTTTTCTAGACCTAAAAATAGGTTTTACAGTTTAGCTCTCTTTCCCCTTATGTTCATCTATTTTGTTTCTTAAATTCCACATATGAGCATATTCATATATTTGTCTTTCTCTGACAAACTTACCTTGCTTAGCATAATACTCTCAAGCTCTAGTCAAGTTGCAAATTATAAGATTGCATTCTTTTTGATGCTTGATGGCCTGATGGCCATTATATGTATACCATATCTTTTTTATCCATTCATTAGTCCATGAACATTAGGAATTACTCCATAGTTTAGCTGTTGTTGATAATGTGGCTATAAACATCCGGATACACATAATCCTTTTGAATCTGTATTTTTATATCCTTTGTGTAAATACCTAGGAGTGCAATTCCTGGCTCATACGGTAGCTCTATTTTTAAGTTTTTGAGGAAACTCCATACTGTTTTCCAGAATGGCTGCACCAATTTTCATTCCCACCAGCAGTATAAGACACTTCCCCTTTCTCCACATACTCACCGGTATGTTATTTCCAGTGTTGTTAATTTTAGACAATCTGACAGGTATGAAGTGATATCTCATTGTAGTTTTGATTTGTATTTCCCTGATGATGAATAATGTTGAGCATCTTTCCATGTGTCTGTTAGCCATCTGTATGTCTTCTTTGGAAAATTGTCTATTCAGGTGTTCTGCCCATTTCTTAACTGGATTATTAGCTTTTTCGAGTATTGAATTTTCTAAGTTCTATATACATTTTGGATACTAACACTTTATGAGATATGACACTTGCAAATATTTTCTCCCATTCCATAGATTACATTTTAGATTTGTTGTTTGTTTCTTTTGCTGTGCCAAAGTTTTTAATCTTGATTAAGTCCCAATAGTTCCTTTTTGCTTTTGTTTTCCTTGGCTCTGGTGATATGTCTACTAAGTAGTTGCTATAGTTGATGTCAGAGAGGTTGCTGCCTGTGTTCTCCTCTAGGATTTTGATGCGTTCCTGTCTTACTCTTTCATCCATTTAGTGTCTATCTTTATGTATAGTGTAAGAGAATGGTCCAGTTTCATTCTTCTGCATGTGGGTGTCCAGTTTTCCCAAGACCAGTTATTGAAGACACCGTCCTTTTTCCATTGGATGTTTTTTCTTGCTTTGTCGAAGATTAGTTAACCAGATCATCCTGGGTCCATTTTGGGTTTTCTATTCTGATCCATTGACTTTATCTTTGTGTATGGTGTAAGAAAATGGTCTAGTGGCATTTCGGACACTGTGGCTGTCCAATTTTCCCAACACCATTTGTTGAATATACTTTTTTCCATTGGATATTCTTTTTTGAAGATTAGTTGACTGGATAGCTGTGGGTCCATTTTGGTTTTCTCTTCTGTTTCATGGATCGATTTGTCTGTTTTTGTGCCAATCCATGCTGTCTTGATGATCACAGCTTTGTAAGAGAGCTTAAAGTCTGGAATAATGATGCCTCCACTTTTGTCTTTTCTTTTCAGCTTTATGTTGATTATTTGGGATCTTTTGTGGTTCCATACAAATTTAGGATTGTTTGATCTAGCACTGTGAAAAAATACTGCTGTTACTTTGATAGGGATTGCACTGAATATGTGGATTTCTTTGGGTAGTACAGACATTTCAACAGTGTTCTTCCAGTCCCTGATCATAGAATGCTTTTTCATGTCATTTTGTCCTCTTCAATTTCTTTCATCAGGGTTCTATAGTTTTTGGAGAGCACATCTTTTACCTCTTTAGTTAGGCTTATTACTAGGTATCTTTTTTTGGTGCAGTTGTAAATGGGATTGATTCCTTGATTTCTCTGTCTGCTGCTTCATTTTTGCTATATAGAAATACAACAGATTTCTGTACACTGATCTTGTATGCTGAGGATTTACTGAATTCATTTATCAGTTCTAGCAATATTTGGGTGGAGTCTTTTGGATTTCTTTGTAGAGTATCATGTCGCCTGAGAACAGTGAAAATTTGACTTAATTCCTTGCTGATTTGGATGCTTTTTATTTTTTTTATTGTCTGATTGCTGAGTCTAGAATTTCTAGTACTGTTTTAAATAACAGTGAATATCCCTGTCGTGTTCCTGAGTCTGAAGAACGAGCTTTCAGTTTTTCCCCATTGAGGATGGTATTAGCTGTGGGTTGTTCATTTGGACTTTATCATGTTGAGGTATGTTCCCCCTAAACCTGACTTTTTGAGGGTTTTTATAATCAAAAATTGTTGCTGTACTTTGTCAAATGCCTTTTTCTGTGCCTGTTGAAAGGATCTTCTGGTTCTTATCCTTTCTTTTACTAATATGGTATATCACATTGATTTGTGTGCAAATATCGAAACATTTCTGCAGCCCAGGAATAAATTAATTATAGTAACTAATTCTCTTAATGTACTATTGGATTCAATTTGCTGATATCTTGTTGAGGATTTTTGCAACCATGCTTATCGGAGATACTGGCCTGTAGTTCTATTTAGTAGGGTTATTGTACAGTTTTGGAATCAAGGTATGACTGGCTTCACAGAATGAGTTTGGAAGTTTTCCGTCTATTTCTATTTTTTTGGAAGTTTGAAAAAATAGGTATTAACTCTTCTTTAAATGTCTTGTAAAATTCCCCTGGGAAGGCTTCTGGGCCTGGATTTTTGTTTATTGGGAGATTTTTGACTACTGATTCAATTTCGTTGCTGGTTATAGGTCTGTTTAAATTTTTTGTTTCTCATGAGAGACTATGGACTATGAGAAACAAACTGAGGGCTACAGAGGGGAGGGGGGTGGGGGAATGGGATAGACCGGTGATGGGTAGTAAGGAGGGCACATATTGCATGGTGCACTGGGTGTTATACACAACTAATGAATCATCGAGCCTTACATCGAAAACCGGGGATGTACTGTATGGTGACTAACATAATATAATAAAAAATCATTATTAAAAAAAAAAATTTGTTTCTGTTTTAGTATTGATAGGGCTTTTTGTTTGTTTGTTTCTTTGTTTGTTTGTTTGTTTCTAGTAATTTGTCCATTTCTTCCAGATTGCCCAGTGTGTCGGTATATAATTTTTCATAGTAACTTCTTATAATTGTTTATATATTCTGTCATGCTGGTTATGACCTCTCCTTTTTCATTCATGATTTCATTTATTTGGGTCCTTTCTCTTTTTTTTTGATAAGTTTGGCTAGAAGATTATCAATTTCATTTTTTTCCCAAAGAATCAGCTCTTAGTTTTGTTGTTCCTTTTTACCCTTCGTTTCTATATCATTTATTTCTGCTCTAATATTTATTATTTCCCTTCTTCTGCTGGCTTTGGGCTTCATTTGCTGTTCTTTTTCCAGCTCCTTTAAGTGTAATGTTAGGTTGTGTATTGGAGACTTTTCTTGCTTCTGCAGGAAGGCCTGTATTACAATATACTTCTGTCTTAGGACCACCTTTGCTGCATCCCAGATATTTTGGACTATTCTGTTTTCATTTTCATTTGCTTCTATGTATTTTTCAATTTCTTCTTTAATGTCACCTATTCATTCTTTAGGAGGATATTCATTAGCTTCCATGTATTTGTTGTCTTTCCAAATTTTTTCTTGTGGTTGACTCCAGGTTTCCTAGCATTGTGGTCTGAAGGTATGCATGGTATGATCTCAGTCTTTTTGTACTGGTTGTTTTAGGATGAATGATCTGAATATATCTGTTGAGTATTTCCAGATGAGTGTGTCATTCAGAGCCCTCGTTTCCTTGTTGATCTTCTGTTTTGATAATTTGCCCATTTTTTTGAGTGTGGTATAAAGTTCCTTATTATTATTGTATTATTATCAATGAGTGTCTTTATGTTTGTGATTAATTGATTTATATATTTGGGTGCTTCCATGTTGGGTCATAAATATTATTTATGTTAGATCTTCTTGATGCATAGACCCCTTAATTAAGATGTAGTACTGTTCTTCATCTCTTGTCATAGTCTGTTTTAAAATCTAGTTTGATATTAGGATGGCTGCTTCAGTTTTCTTTTGACATCCATTAGCGTGATAGGTGTTTATCCATCCTCTAGCTTTCAGTCTTCAGGTATCTTTAGGTCTAAAATAAGTCTCTTGTAGGCAGCATACAGATGGGTCTTGTTTGTTTTCTTTTTAATCCATTCTGATACCTTTTATCATATGATTGGAATATTTAGCCCATTTACATTCAGGGTAATTATTGATTTGAGTTTAGTACATTGTGTTACCTGGGGTGTTGGTATTGTGGTGATATTCCCTGGTCCTTTCTAGTCTCTGTTGCTTTTTTTTTTTTTTTTTTTTTTTTTTTGGCCACTGAGAGTCCCCTGTAAATTTCTTTCTTTTTTTTTCTTTTTTAATGATTTTTTATTATATTATGTTAGTCACCATACAGTACATCCCCGGTTTCCGATGTAAGGCTCGATGATTCATTAGGTGCATATAACACCAAGTGCATCATGCAATACGTGCCCTCCTTACTACCCATCACTGGTCTAAACCATTCCCCCACCCCCCTCCCCTCTGAGGCCCTCAGTTTGTTTCTCATAGTCCATAGTCTCTCATGTTTCATTCCCCCTTCTGATACCCCCCCTTTCTTTATCCCTTTCTTCACCTACTGATCATCCTAGTTCTTATGTTCCATAGATGAGAGAAATCATATGATGGTTGTCTTTCTCTGCTTGACTAATTTCACTTAGCATTATCTCCTCCAGTGCCGTCCATGTTGCAGCAAATGTTGAAAACTCGTTCTTTCGGATAGCTGAGTAATATTCCATTGTATATATGGACCACAACTTCTTAATCCAGTCATAGGATGAAGGGCATCTCGGCTCCTTCCATGCTTTAGTTATTGTGGACATTGCTACTATGAACATTGGGGTGCATATGGCCCTTCTCTTCACTACGTCTGTATTTTTGGGGTAAACACCCAGTAGTGCAATGGCTGGATCATAGGGTAGCTCAATTTTTAACTTTTTAAGGGACCTCCACACTTTATCAGAGTGGCTGTACCAACTTGCATTCCCACCAACAATGAAGGAGGGATCCCCTTTCTCCACATCCTCTCCAACAATATTTGTGTCTTGCCTTGTCTATTTTTGCCATTCTAACTGGCATAAGGTGGTATCTCAGTGTGGTTTTGATTTGAATTTCCCTGATGGCTAATGATTTTGAACATTTTTTCATGTGTCTGTCAGCCATTTGTATGTCATCGTTGGAAAAGTGTCTGTTCATATCTTCTGCCCATTATTTGATTTATTTGTTTCTCGTGTATTGAGTTTGAGAAGTTCTTTGTAGATCTTGGATGCCAGTCCTTTATCTGTAGTGTCATTTGCAAATATATTCTCCCATTCCGTGGGCTGCCTCTTAGTTTTTTTGACAGTTTCCTTGGCTGTGCAGAAGCTTTTAATCTTGATGAAGTCCCATAAGTTAATTTTATCTTTTGTTTCTCTTGTCTGTGGAGATGTGTCGTGAAAAAGTTTGCTTTGGCCGATGTTGTAGAGGTTGCTGCCTATGTTCTTCTCTAGCATTTTGATGGATTCCTGCCTCACATCGAGGTCTTTCATCCATTTGGAGTTTATTTTTGTGTATGGTGTGAGATAGTGGGCAAGTTTCATTCTTTTGCATGTAGCTGTCCAATTTTCCCAGCACCATTTATTGAAGAGACTGTCTTTTTCCCACCGGAAGTTTTTTCCTGCTTTATCAAATATTAGTTGCCCAAAGAGCCGAGGGTCCATTTCTGGGCTCTCTATTCTGTTCCATTGGTCTATGTGTCTGTTTTTGTGCCAGTACCATGCTGTCTTTGTGATCACAGCTTTGTAGTACAGCTCGAAATCCGGCATTGTGATGCCCCCAGCTTTGTTTTTCCCTTTCAAGAGTTCCTTGGAGATTCGAGGCCTTTTCTGTTTCCATACAAATTTAAGGACTATTTGTTCCAGTTCTTTGAAATATGTCCTTGGTATTTTGATCGGGACAGCATTGAAAGTGTAGATTGCTCTGGGTAGCATGGACATTTTAACTATGTTAATTCTTCCGATCCCTGAGCATGGAATATCCTTCCATCTTTTTATGTCTTCCTCAATGTCTTTCAAGAGTGATTTATAGTTTCTAGAATATTGGTCCTTTTCATCTCTGGTTAAGTTAATTCCAAGGTAACGTATGGTTTTTCGTGCTATTGTAAATGGGATGGATTCCCTAATTTCTCTTTCTTCGGTCTCATTATTCGTGTATAGAAATGCAACTGATTTCTGAGCATTGATTTTGTATCCTGCCACATTACTGAATTGCTCCATAACTTCTAATAGTTTGGGAGTGGCTTCTTTTGGGATTTCCACATAGAGTATCGTGTCATCTGCGAAGAGAGACATTTTGACTTCTCCTTTGCCGATTTGAATACCTTTGATCCCTTTTTGTCGTGTGATTGCTGTTGCAAGGACTTCTAGTACTATGTTGAATAATAGTGGCGAGAGTGGGCATCCTTGTCGTGTTCCTGAACTTAAGGGAAAGGCTTCCAGCTTTTCCCCATTGAGAATAATATTTGCAGTAGGCTTTTCATAGATGGCTTTTATGAGATTGAGAAATGTATTCTCTATTCCTACACTCTGAAGATTTTCATCAGGAAAGCATGCTGTATTTTGTCAAAAGCTTTTTCGGCATCAATTGAGAGGATCATATGGTTCCTGAGTCCTTTCTTGTTGATATGATGATTCACGTTGATTGATTTGCGAATATTCAACCACGCTTGCATCCCAGGTATGAATCCCATTTGATCATGATGGATAATCCTTTTAATGTACTGTTGGATTCTATTAGCAAGTATCTTGTTGAGGATTTTGGCGTCCATATGCATTAGGGAAATCGGTCTGTATTTCTCCTTTTTGAGGGGGTCTTTGCCTGGTTTGGGGATCAAGGTAATATTGGCCTCATAGAATGAGTTTGGTAGCTTTCCTTCTGTTTCTATTTTTTGAAATAGCTTTAGGAGAATAGGTATTATTTCTTCTTTGAATGTTTGGTTAGAATTCCGCAGGAAAACCGTCCGGGCCTGGAGTTTTGTTATTTGGAAGGTTGTTTATCACTGACTCAATTTCTTCATAATTAATTGGCCTGTTTAAGAAATCAATTTCTTCCTGTTTCAATCTTGGTAGTTTATAGGTTTCCAGGAAGGATTCCATCTCTTCCAGATTGCTTAGTTTATTGGCATATAGCTGTTGATAAAAATTTCTAATAGTCCTTCTAATTTGAATGGTGTTGGTCGTGACCTCTCCTTTTTCATTCATAATTTTAATAATGTAGGTCCTTTCTCTTTTCTTTTGGATAAGTCTTGCCAGTGGTGTGTCAATTTTATTGATTCTCTCCAAGAACCAGCTTCTAGTCCTGTTGATCTGCTCTACTGTACTTCTGGTTTCTGATTGATAGATTTCTCTTCTAATTTTTGTCAGCTGCTTCCTCATGAGTGGATTAGGCCTGTCCCTCTGTTGCTGTTTCAGCTTCTTGAGGTGAGAATATAAAAACTGCATTTTAGATTTTTCTATTCTTTTGAGTGAGGCTTGGATGGCTATGTATTTCCCCCTAGGACTGCCTTTGCAGTATCCCATAGGTTTTGGACCATTGTGTTTTCATTCTCGTTGGTCTCCATAAATTGTTTAAATTGATATTTTGATTTTCTGGTTTATCGAATCATTCTTGAGCAGGATGGTTCTTAGTTTCCAAGTGTCTGAGTTTCTTCCAAATTTTTCCTTGTGATTGAGTTCCAATTTCAGAGCGTTGTGGTCTGAGAATATGCAGGGGATAATTTCAGTCTTTTGGTATCAGTTGAGACCTGTTTTGTGTCCCAGAACATGGTCTATTCTTGAGAATGTTCCATGGGCATTAGAATAGAATGAGTATTCTTTGGTTCTGGAGTGTAGTGTTCTATATATATCTATGAGGTCCAACTCGTCGAGTATGGCATTCAAAGCCTTTGATTCTTTGCTTAGTTTTTGCCAGGGTGTTCTGTCTATTTCTGATAGTGGAGTGTTGAGGTCCCCTACTATTAGTGTATTTTTATCTATATGTCTCTTTATTCTGGTTAAGAGTTGGCTTGTGTATCTTGCTGCTCCCCTGTTGGGGTCTTATGTATTTATAATTGTCATATCCACTTGTTGAATACTTCCTTTAAGAATAATATAGTGCCCTTCTGCGTCTCTAACTATAGTCTCTAGTTTAAAATCCAATCTATCTGATATGAGAATTGCTACCCCAGCTTTCTTTTGAGGTCCATTTGCGTGAAAGATGGTACTCCATCCCCTTACTCTCAGTCTGAATGTGTCTTTGGGTTCAAAATGAGTCTCTTGTAGACAGCAAATGGATGGGTCATTTCTTTTAATCAATCTTCAACCATGTGGCATTATGGGAGCATTTAAGCCATTCACATTGAGACTGAATACTGAGAGTTATGATTTAATGATGCCATGTTGCCAGTAAAGTCTTTGTTTGTATTGGCTGTGACTTTCTGTTCTGTATCACTCTTGGGGCCTTTTTACCTTTATAGAACCCCCTTAATATCTCCTGTAGGGCTGGTTTCATGGTTACGGAATTGGTTAGTGACTGTCGATTCTGAAATGTCTTTATTTCTCCATCAATTCTGAATGACAGCCTTGCTGGATAAAGGATCCTTGGCTGCATGTTTTTCTCAGAAAGAGCTTTAAAAATGCTCCCCCATTCTTTTCTCTCATTCCAGGTCTGTGTAGACAGGTCCGATGTAATTCTGATGCCTTTGCCTTGGTACGTGAGAAATTTCTTTGCCCTGGCCGCTTTCAATACTGTATCCTTGGATCTAATATTTGCGAAATGCACTATGACGTGACGTGGTGTAGGTTTGTCGTGGTTTAGCTTGGGAGGGTCCTCCCCGCCTCTTGGACACGAACGTTTGTTTCCCTCGCTAGATTAGGGAAGTTTTCAGCTACAATTTGTTCAAATATCTCTTCTAGACCTGTTTTTCTCCACCCCCTCGGGGATGCCAATGATTCTGACATTGGATCGTTTCATTGAGTCAGTAATCTCCCATAACCTACATTCGTGGGGGTGCATTTTTTTCAGACCAGCTTCTATTTTCGTTTTTTCCTCTATTAACCCATCCTCCAATTCACTAACACGTTCCTCTGCTTTGGTGACCCTGGCCGTCAAAGCCTCTAGTTTTGCCTCCATTTGGCTCATAGAATTTTTAATTTCTGTCAGATTTGCTCTCATTTCTGTCCTTAGGGATTCTATATTCTCAGTAACCTTTTCGTTAATACTTGTTTCAATTCTACTCATCATTTTGACCATCATTACTCTGAATTCCATTTCTGATAATTTGGTTACATCCATATCCATTATTTCTGTGGCAGAGGCCACAGACTCACTGTCTTTTCTTTCCTGGAGGGGGGCTTCTCCTTCTTGTCATTCTGATGAGGATAGGCTGCGGGGTTGTCCAGAGCCCAAATTATTGACTGGGTCCCAGGCCGTGCCCCTTGTTTTATAGGGATCTTAGGGATGTGGGCTTCTTCTTTAAAGATTTTATTTATTTATCTGAGAGAGACAGTCAGCAAGAACAGGAACAGAAGCAGGGGAGTCGGAGTGGGAAGAAGCAGGCTCCCAGCGGAGGAACCCGATGACGGATTCCTTTAAGACAGGCACTCAATGACTGCACCAGCCAGGCGCCCCGGGTTGTGGGCTTCTTGATTTTTCAGCCTGCCTTTTGTGTTCTGGGGGAGCAGCTGCCGCGCCGATACTCAGGCAACCGGATTGAGTTTCTGTGTCCCCTGCGAGGGGGGATGGGGATGGGCACTCTCTGAGCCGGTATTTCCAGGCTTTTGTTCTCTGGCAGCTTTCCCTGGTGGTCTGTTATGCCTCTTCTGAGAGTCAGAGCAGCAGAGGCCGAATTGTCACAGAACAGAGGGATTGCGGCCCGTTCTCCACTGATGTTCTGACCACTTTAACTCTGTTACTGTTGGTGCTGCTCAACCCTGCAGCGTCCCGGGATGTGCGCCCCACACCCGGCGTCCCTGCCCTCACTTCCAGGGCCGGCGCCTCTCTGTCCTTTGTGTTTCTAAGGCTGCCAGCCACCAGCCGCCCCCGCACGCTCCCGGATCTCCGGGTCTCAGTCTATTTCTGGTGACCACACCGGGGTTCCGGAGTTCCGTGAGAAGCCTGGTGGCATGCGCACCCGGTTCAGGGTCTCAGTCTGTTGTTTCGCGGGTGCCGACCACAAGTCCTCCTGCTCCCCTGTGCAGGTGGCCCGCCAGCCGCCAGCCGCCCCGCGCGCGCTCCAGGAGCTCCCGGTCTCAGGCTGGATCTCCTGAGCACACCGGAATTCCGGTGTTCCACGAGAAGCCTGGTGGCGCGTGCTCCCTCTCACTGGTCTCAGTCCGCTCTCTCGCGGGTGCCATCGAAGAGTCCGCCGGCTCCCCCGTGCAGGTGGCTACCGCTTCCCGGCGCCCGAACGTGGCGGCTCCCTCCCCCTTCCGTTTATCTTCCGATATCTGTGTGCGGTTTCTTTGTTCCCCGCTTCCTACCTCAATACTCAGCGCTGGAGATGTTCATTTGTAGAGATCCAGATGTATCTTCCTGTGTCTCAGGCTGATTCTGTGATTGTTTAGGCTGGTCTGGTACCTATCCAGCTCGACCCAGGGGACCGTCTGAAAAAGGGGTCCCCTGCTCCTCCGCCATCTTAACTCTGCTCCCCCTGTAAATTTCTTGCAGGGCTGGTTTAGTGGATATGGACTTTAGTTTTGTTAGGTTTTTTTGTCTGAGAAACTTTTCATCTCTTCTTCTAGTCCGAATGACAGCCTCGCTGGAAAAAGTTTCATATTTTTCACCTTTAGCATGTTGTGTATATCTTGCTACTTTTTTCTGATCTGTCTGGTTTCTGTAAACTGATCTCCTGTGAATCTGATTTGTGTTCTCTTGTAGGTTAGGGATTTCTTTTTCCTTTTGCTTTCAGGATTATCTCTGTATTTTGCAAAGTTTACTATAGAAAGTGTTGGTGTTGACCAGCTTTTGTTGATTTTGGTGGGACTTCTCTGTGCTTCTGGGATTTGAGCATCTGTTTCCTCCCCCAGATTAGGGGGGAATCTATAAATTGATTAAACTAAGCTGTTGCTGCTTTTCTCTCTCTTTTTCTTCTGGGACTCCTATAATAGTGTTTGTGTTTTAAGTAGATGATGAGTTCATAAGTGTACATTGTGATCCAGTACTTTTCTTTCCCTCTTCTTTTCACCTTCATGATTTTCCATAATTATTCTTCTATGTCACTGATTGATTCCTCTTCTTCATCTATACTTTTTGTTATGGCATCCAGTCAGTTTTGGACTTAGTGACAGCATTTTTTATTTTAGTCTGACGAGTTTTTCATTGTTTTATCTCTGTAATAAGGGATTCTCTCATGTCTTCTATGTTTTTTTCGCAAGCCCAGCAAATATCCTTATGATTGTATTTTAAATTCTGATTCAGGTATGTTACTTATATCTGTTTTGTTTACATCCTTGGCCATTGCCTCTTCCTGTTCTTTGTTTTGGGGTGAATTCCTCCATCTTGGCATTTTGTCTAGGTCACTGTGTGTGTGTGTGTGTGTTAGGGAAGCCTGTTATATTGCTTCTCCTACTATATATTAATAGTAATATATTAAGTTAATATTAATAGCAATAATTCATTAATAATTAATAATAACATATTAGGAAGAGCCCTATATTGTCTTGGACCTGGTAATTCAGGAAGTGTTTCATACACATTCTGCTGTTGTATATTGGCTGCCATTTCCTTCAGATCATTCCTCTGCAGAGTTTCTCTTCACCTACAGTGTGGAGTGCTTGGGCCTTGTCCAGCATGTGGCAGTTTTAACTAGGTGTGTTTTGGTCTGGTTGTTAAAAGAAGGTAGATGCTGTTTCCCATAGAGCTGAAGCTTTGTAGTACTCCATGATCAGTAGACTTAGTGCTTGTGAAGGGTTTGTGCTGGTCTTCTGGGGTGGGGCCTGCTGTGTTGGTTCTCATGTGGACAGTCCTAGGAAAGATGCACCTGTAGAGCACAAGGTGGTGGGCCTTGTGGCTCTAGCCTGCACTGGGGGTGCTGTGCTGCTCAGTGAAGTAAGTCAGCTTTGGGGGGTGTCACTGCACTCTGTCATCCTTGGAGCAGAGAGTTCCTACCTGCCATTCCTCAGGAAGCCCTTCCAGAAGAGGAAACAGTGTCCCCTCTTGTGTCCCAGATTTTTATCAGATCCCTGCCTTCACCCTGTGACAAGCTATATGCCTTCCAGGCAGCACTTTCCTCTTGTGTTTTATTTCAGCGTGGGCCAGTGTTTCAAAACTACAAAATTTATGGACCTGGCACAGTGTGGACCTGCAGTGACTCTCTGGGAGAGGGTAATGGCATGCTGCAGCTAGTACCACTTTATCCCAGAAAAGTAGTCTTAAGACCTGACACTGGTTCAGTTTATGGTAAATATCAAAAAGCCGGTCCCAGAGAATTACAGACTAATATCCTCAATGAGATGGATGGAAAAATTCTCAAAACGTATTAGCTAAACAGATGCACAAGTACAGTAAAAGAACTGTTTATCACAACCACATGGAATTTATTCCTGGGCTGCAAGTTTGGTTCAACATCTGCAAATCAATCAATGTGATACACCACATTAATGAAAGAAAGAACAAGAACCATATGATCCTCTCAATAGATGCAGAATAAACATCTGACAAAATAGAACACCCTTGATAAAAACCATTAAGAATGTTGGGATAGAGGGAACATACCTCAGCATCATAAAGACCATATACAAAACACACACAGCTAATATCCTCAGTGAAGTATAACCAAGAGCTCTTCCTCTAAGGAAAATGATAGGAACATGACAGTGATGTTTGTACTCTGACTACTTTTGTTCAAATACTGGAAATCCTGGTCTCAGCAGTCAGACAACAAAAAGAAATAAAAGGCACTCACGTGGCAAGAAGTCAAATTTTGATTCTTCGCAAGATGGCAGAAGTGTAGGGGAACCTGTTTCAACAGGTCCCCTGATTTTACTGAATAGCTACCAACCATTCTGAACACCCACAAAATCAGCCAGAGATGTAAGAATATATATCTGGATATCCAAGCAGAAAATCACTGCCTGTTTGAAGGTAGGAAGGGAAGAGTCATAATCTGTGGGGAGATATTGAAAGAGAAACAGAAGGTGGGGGGGATCCTCCATAAGCTGGTTCCTGGAAAGTGATATAACTCCAGAGCACAAAAGTGACCTGCACTGGAGACCAGGCAGTGATACAGCCGGAAAGCAGCACCCAAACAGGACCGAGTCGCTGTGGATGCATGCATGAGACCACAGCTACTTGCAATTTTTTTTTAATTTTTTTATTATATTATGTTAGTCACCATACAGTACATCCCTGGTTTCCGTTGTAAAGCTCGATGCTTCATTAGTTGCGTATAACACCCAGTGCACCATACAACACGTGCCCTCCTTACTACCTGAACTTGCAGTTTTAAAACCACAAAGGGCACGGACAAGCCTGGGCCACTGAATTGACCTCTGAGAGAGTCATGGCAGGTGCACACGTCTGGAGGCTGTGGTTTTCATCAGCAAATAGAGAAACAGACTGTGTGTCCTGGAGGATTTAGTGAAGAGAGCATACTGTGATTTCTTTGCCCTGGGACAGAGGTTTCGGTGTGGCCATTTTTTTTTAAATGTTTTTTCATTATATTATGTTAGTCACCATACACTGCATCCCTGGTTTAAGATGTAAAGTTCATGATTCATTATTTGCGTATAACACCCAGTGCACCATGCAATACGTGCCCTCCTTACTACCCATCACCGGTCTATCCCATTTCCCCAGCCCCCTCCCCTTGAGCCCCTCAGTTTGTTTCTCAGAGTCCATAGTCTCTCATGCTTCATCCCCCCTTGTGATTACCCCCCTTCTTTATCCCTTTCTTCCCCTACTGATCTTCCTAGTTATTGTGTTCCATACATGAGAGAAATCATATGATAATAGTCTTTCTCTGCTTGAATTATCTCACTTAGCATTATCTCCTCCAGTGCCGTCCATGTTGCAGCAAATGTTGAGAACTCGTTCTTTCTGATAACTGAGTAATATTCCATTGTATATATGGACCACAGCTTCTAAATCCAGTAAGGGGTTGAAGGGCAACTCAGCTCCTTCCACGATTTAGCTATTGTGGACAATGCTGCTATGAACATTGGGGTACATATGGGCCTTCTCTTCACTACGTCTGTATCTTTGGGGTAAATATCCAGGAGTGCAATGGCTGGGTCATAGGGTAGCTCAATTTTTAACTTTTTAAAGGACCTCCACACTGTTTTCCAGAGTGGCTGTACCAACTTGCATTCCCACCAACAATGTAGGAGGGAACCCTTTCTCCACATGCTCTCCAGCAATTGTTTCTTGCCTAGTCAATTTTTGCCATTCTAACTGGCGTAAGGTGGTATCTCAGTGTGGTTTTGATTTGAATTTCCCTGATGGCTAATGATTTTGAACATTTTTTCATGTGTCTGTTAGCCATTTGTATGTCTTCATTGGAAAACTGTCTGTTCATATCTTCTGCCCATTTTTTTGATTTGTTTGTTTCTCGTGTATTGAGTTTGAGAAGTTCTTTGTAGATCTTGGATACCAGTCTTTTCTCTATAGCATCATTTGCAAATATATTCTCTCATTCCGTGGGCTGCCTCTTAGTTTTTTTGACTGTTTCCTTGGCTGTGCAGAGCTTTTTATCTTGAGGAAGTGCCACAAGTTCATTTTATCTTTTGTTTCTCTTGCCTTTGGAGGTGTGTCATGAAAAAGGTTGCTTTGGCCGATGTCGTAGAGGTTGCTGCCTATCTTCTCCCCTAGGATTTTGATGGATTCCTGTCTCACATTGAGGTCTTTCATCCATTTGGAGTTTATCTTTGTGTATGGTGTGAGAGAGTGGTCATGTTTCATGCTTTTGCATGTAGCTGTCCAATTTCTCCAGCACCATTTATTGAGGAGATTGTCGTTTTTCCACCGGATGTTTTTCCCGCTTTATCAAAGATTAGTTGCCCAAAGAGCCAAGGGTCCATTTCTGGGATCTCTATTCTGTTCCATTGGTCTATGTGTCTGTTTTTGTGCCAGTACCATGCTGTCTTTGTGGTCAAAGCTTTGTAGTACAGCTTGAAATCCGGCATTGTGATGCCCCCAGCTTTGTTTTTCCTTTTCAAGAGTTGCTTGGAGATTCGGGGCCTTTTCTGTTTCCATACAAATTTAAGGACTGTTTGTTCCAGTTCTTTGAAAAACATTCTCGGTATTTTGATCAGGATAGCATTGAAAGTGTAGATTGCTCTGGGTAGCATGGACATTTTAACTATGTTAATTCTTCCGATCCATGAGCATGGAATATTTTCCCATCTTTTTGTGTTTTCCTCAATGTCTTTCAAGAGTGATTTATAGTTTCTAGAATATAGGCCCTTTACGTCTCTGGTTAAGTTAATTCCAAAATAACGTATGATTATTGGTGCTATTGTAAATGGGACGGATTCCCTAATTTCTCTTTCTTCGGTCTCATTATTTGTGTATAGAAATGCAACTGATTTCTGAGCATTGATTTTGTATCCCGCCACATTAATGAATTGCTCTATAACTTCCAATAGTTTGGGCGTGGATTCTTTTGGGTTTTCCATATAGAGTATCATGTCATCTGCGAAGAGAGACATTTTGACTTCTTCTTTGCCGATTTGGATACCTTTGATCCCTTTTTATTGTCTGATTGCTGTTGCAAGGACTTCTAGTACTATGTTGAAGAATAATAGTGAGAGTGGGCATCCTGTCGTGTTCCTGACCTTAAGGGAAAGGCTTCCAGCTTTTCCCCATTGAGAATAATATTTTCAGTAGGCTTTTCATAGATGGCTTTTATGAGATCGAGAGATGTACCTTCTATCCCTACACTATGAAGGGTTTTAATCAGGAAAGGATGCTGTATTTTGTCAGATGCTTTTTCGGCATCAATTGAGAGGATCATATGGTTCCTGAGTCTTTTCCTGTTGATATGGTGTATCACGCTGATTGATTTGGGAATGTTGAACCATGCTTGCATCCCAGGTGTGAATCCCACTTGGTCATGATAGATAATTCTTTTAATGTCCTGTTGGATTCTATTAGCCAGGATCTTGTTGAGGATTTTGGCATCCATATTCATTAGGGAGATCGGTCTGTAATTCTCCTTTTTGAGGGGGTCTTTGCCTGGTTTGTGGATCAAGGTAATATTGACCTCATAGAATGAGTTTGGTAGCTTTCCTTCTGTTTCTATTTTTTGAAATAGCTTTAGGAGAATAGGTATTATTTCTTCTTTGAATGTTTGGTAGAATTCCCCAGGAAAACCATCCGGACTGGAGTTCTGTTACATGGAAGGTTGTTTATCACTGACTCAATCTTTTCAATATGAATTCATCTGTTTAAAAAATCAGTTTCTTCCTGTTTCAGTCTTGGTAGTTTATACATTTCCAGGAAGGCCTCCATCTCTTCCAGATTGCTTAATTTAGTGGCATAAAGCTGTTGATAAAAGTTTCTAATAATCCTTCCAATTTCATTGGTGTTGGTTGTGACCCCTCCTTTTTCATTCATAATTTTATTAATTTGTGTCCTTTCTCTATTCTTTTGGATAAATCTTGCCAGCGGTCTGTCAATTTTATTGATTCAAAGAACCAGCTTCTAGTTCTGTTGATCTGCTCTACTGTACTCCTCGTTTCTAATTCGTTGATTTCTGCTCTAATCTTGGTCAGCTGCTTCCTCCTGTGTGGATTAGGTCTGTTCCTCTCTTGCTGTTCCAGCTTCTTGAGGTGAGAATTTTTCTATTCTTTTGAGTGAGGCTTGGATGGCTATGTATTTCCCCCTTAGGACCGCAGTATCCCATAGGTTTTGGACCGTTGTGTTTTAATTCTCATTGGTCTCCATAAATTGCGTAAATTGATTTTTGATTTCTTGGTTTATTGAGTCATTCCTGAGCAGGATGGTTCTTAGTCTCCAAGTGTTTCTTCCAAATTTTTCCTTGTGGTTGAGTTCCAATTTCAAAGGGTTTTGGTCTGAGAATATGCGGTGAATAATTTCAGTCTTTTGGTATCAATTGAGACCTGTTTTGTGTCCCAGAACATGATCTATTCTTGAGAATGCTCCATGGGCATTAGAATAGAATGAGTATTCTTTGGTTCTGGGGTCTGGTGTAGTGTTCTACATATATCTATGAGGTCCAGCTGGTCGAGTATGGCATTCAAAACCCTTATTTCTTTGTCTATTTTTTGGATGGGTGTTCTGTCTATTTGATAGTGGAGTGTTGAGGTCCCCTACTATTAACGTATTTTTATCTATATGTCTCTTTATTCTGGTTAAGAGTTGGCTTGTGTATCTAGCTGCTTCCCTGGTGGGGGCATATATATTTATAATTGTCATATCCACTTGTTGGATACATCCTTCAAGAATAATATAGTGCCCTCTGTGTCTCTAACTATAGTCTGTAGTTTAAAATCCAATCTGTCTGCTATGAGAACTGCTACCCCAGCTTTCTTTTGAGGTCCATTGGCGTGAAAGATGGTATTCTATCCCTTTACTTTCAGTCTGAATGTATCTTTAGGTTCAAAATGAGTCTCTTGTAGACAGGAAATGAATGGGTCATGTCTTTTTATCTAATCTGCAACCCTGTGGTATTTATGGGAGCATTTAGGCCATTTATAGTGAGACCGAATATTGAGAGATATGATATTAAGATGCCATGTGCCAGTACAGTCTTTGTTTCTATCGATTGTGACTTTCTGTTCTGTTTAACTCTTTGAGCCTTTTTACCTTTATAGAACCCCCCTTATTATCTCCTATAGGGCTGGTTTCGTGGTTACGAAATTGGTCAATGACTGGCGATTCTGAAGGGTCTTTATTTCTCCAAACATTCTGAATGACAGCCTTGCTGGATAAAGGATCCTTGGCTGCATGTTTTTCTCTGAAAGAGCTTTAAAAATGCCCGCCCCCCAGCCCTTTCTCTCATTCCAGGTCTGTGTAGTCAGGTCTGACGTAATTCTGATACCTTTGCCTTGGTACGTGAGAAATTTCTTTGCCCTGGACGCTTTCAATACTGTATCCTTGGATCTAATATTTGCAAATTGGAGTATGACGTGACGTGGTATAGGTTTGTCATGTTTGAACTTGGGAGGGGTCCTTTCTCCCTCTTGGACACGAATGTTTGTTTCCTTTGGTAGATTAGGGAAGTTTTCAGCTACAATTTCTTCAAATATCTCTTCTTCTCCCCTCTCTTTCTTCACCCCCTCGGGGATGCCGATGATTCTGACATTGGAACTTGCATTGAGTCAGTAATCTCCCGTAACCTACATTTCTTGAGATTGGATTTTTTGAGCTAAGTTTCTGTTTTATCTTTCTGTTCTACCATCCCATCCTGAAATTCACTGATTTTTTTCTTCTGCCACATTACCCTGGGCATCAGAGCACCTAGTTTTGACTGCATTTGATTGATAGCATTTTTAATTCCTGCCAGATTTGCTCTCATTTCTGCCCTTGGAGATTCTATTTTCTTGTTAATATTTTTTTCAAGTCTACACATCATCTTGACCATTTTTACTCTGGACTCCATTTCTGATAATTTGGTTATATCCATATCCATCAGTTCTGTGGCAGAGTCCACAGACTCATTATCTTTTCTTTGCTGGGTGAGATTTCTCCTTCTCGTCATTCTGAGGAGGAGAGGTTTCGGGTTGCACAGAGGCCAAATTATTGACCAGGACCCAGGCAGTGTGCACTTTTTTTATAGGGACCTTAGGGATGTGGGTTTCTTGATTTTTCAGCCTGCCTTCTGGGGGAGGGGCCTGCCATGCTGTTACTCAGGCAGCCCTGTTTGAGTAGAGTCTTCCTGTCCCTTGTGAGGGTGGATGGGGTTTGGCATAATGTGAGCTGGTATTTCTGGGCTTTTGTTCTCTGTTGGCTTTCCCTTGCGGTTTTCTGTGGTCTTCTGAGAGTCAGAGCAGCAGTGGCCATATAGCCTCAGTCTCAAAACAGAGAGATGGCAGTCCGCTCTTCACTGAGGTCTTCTGGCCTCTTTAACTCTCTTTCTGTCAGTGCTGCTGAAAACCCTGTTCTGGGTTGTGCGCCCTAGAGCCATTCTCCCAGCCATCACCTCCAGGACTGGCTCATCTCTGTCTTTTGTGTTTCTAACATCGCCAGCCACCCCCAGTTCCCATGTGCTCCCGATCCCTGTTTCAGTATGGTTCACGCTTGCTCCGGAGAGCCGGTTTGCAGTTAAGTAGTGAGCGTGCTCTCAAGTTCTCGGTTTCAGTCTAGTTCTAGTGTGTGCTCATGAGCTCTGGTTGTCAATCTGGACATGCGCCCGCTTCTGAGCTCCCAGATTTAGTCTGGTTCCAGTTAGTACTCCAGAGCTCTGGTGTTCGTCTGGTCTCATGCATTCCCGGGCTCACCATCTCAGTCTGTTCTCTCGGGGGTGCAAGTGAGGTTAGCTCCCCAGTGCAGGTGGCTACTGCTTTCCGGCACCCGAGCAGGGCAGCTCCCTCCCCCTTCCGTTTATCTTCCAATATCTGTGTGTAGATTCACAGGTCCCCGCTTCGTACCTCAATACTCAGTGCTGGAGATGTTTGTTTGTAGAGATCCAGATGTATCTTCTTGCGTCTCGGGCTGATTCTGTGAATGTTCAGGATGGTCTGGTATGTATCCAGCTCGACTCGGGATCGGCTTAAAAAGGGGACCCCTACTCCTCCACCATTTTTTCCCTCCCCCAAGTGTCCCACTCTTGATCCTGGCTCAGGTCATGATCTCAGAGTAATACGTTGGAGCCCTGCATTGGGCTCCTTGCTGAGTGTGGAGCCTACTTAAAAAATGTTATGTTCATACATTGTGTGGCCAAAATATATATATATATATATAAAACATATAATAACTCTTATAAATATATGGACTTATAATTTATAGTTTATAATATTTAAATTTAATAATATATTAATAAGTAAACATGCATAGATATGTAAACATATATATAAATATGTAAACATATATTTAAATAGACAAATTATAATATAAAGTACATGTGTATATATACATATGTGTAATATAAAATATATATGTATGCATGTAATATAGCATAGTATGTATAAAATATACATATTTATATGTGTTATAACTTATCTAAAATATCTGTATATACTAATATATGATAGGTACAGTTTTGTGTATGTATATGTGTATGTACATGCTTTTATTATATGTACAATATATAATATGCATATACATGTGTATAATATACATTGTACATATAATTTACATATAATATAAACATGTACACATATATACATTATATGTACAATTTTGTATATATGTAACATTTTAGATATTGTATATTGCTTTTGTCAATGAATCATAGGAAATAGAGAACTTCCAAACCGAAAATATACTATAGCTGGGTTTATATTTATCTATATTTATCTATATAAATATATATATCTGTATTTATCTATATAAATATAATGTATTTATATAGATAAATTTATATTATACATATAATATATATTATATAATATATATTTTATATTATAATTAATAGATAAATATAATATAAAATATATCCTTTATCAGTGTTCTTTATTTCTTCGTAGAGCTTTGATTTACTGTCTGTTAAGCTTTCTTGTGGGATGGAGGTAATTGTATGTAACTCCCTCATCATTTTTTGCCTTAATGTCTCTTTCATTTTTGAAATATTGCTTTGGTGAATATAGATTTTGTATTTGAGCTTTTTTCCATTTCAACACTTTGTATATATATTGTTCCACTGTCCCTCTTTTTTGAAGATACCCCTAATCTTATCGAGAGTTTCTTTTATGGACAAAGCTCTTGTATCTGTTTTCAAGATTCCAACTTTGTCTTTAGACAGTTTTATTACAATGTCCCTTGATGTAGAACTGTTTGAATTTAATCTTCTTGGAGTTCATTGAGCTTCTCTTATGTGTAGAATATTGTTTATCATTTAATGTAGTATATCAAATATTATTTCTTCCCATTTGTCACTACATTGTCTCAGAGATTCATGAACTATATGTTGGCACAATTGCCCATGTCCCAACATATTGTAGTTTCTGCTTATTTTTCTTTATTGGTTTTCTTTCTTCTCTTCAGATCGAATACTTTTTTATTTGAGTTGTTTTCATGAGCATATAAAGGTAGTTGATTTAAAGCCATTTTTAAGTAAGTCTAACATCTATGCTCCCTCACAGGCAGTTTCTGGTAATTTCTCTTTTTCTTATGAATTGCCATATCTTCATACTTTTTTTTTTTAACGTCTTGTAACTTTTATTAAAAACTGGCCATTCTAGGGGCACCTGTGTAGCTCAGTCATTAAGCGTCTCCTTTTGGCTCAGGTCATGATCCCAGGGTCTTGGGATCAAGCCCCACATGGGTCTCCCTGCTCGCGCCGGGCTCTCTGCTTGGCAGGGAGCCTTCTTCTCCCTCTCCCTCTGCCTGATGCTCCCCCTCCTTATGCTTGCTCTCTCTGTCAAATAAATAAAAATAAAATCTTAAAAAATGGATCATTCTGCCTATTTTAATGAAAACAGTATTCTTTTTAGTGTGTGATCCCTGAAGTCTCTATTCCTTTAGCTTATTCTAGCCATTTTACATTTTTATTAATAAAAGGTAACTCTGGAAAGTGGATATTTTCTCTGTCTAGCATTTGTTGTTGCTGCTTGTGAGCTGAAGTTGTTCACTTGTTTTGGGACTTTTTCCAACTATTCTTTCAGAGTGTATTTCCTCTTGTGTATCGTAATAAAGTCTCCTTTGCATTACCTCAGTAGTACCTGTGCCTGACAGATTTTCTGAAACTCTTGGAATGAGAAAAATAAGTAAGCACAACACACACACACAGAAGGAAATAAAGAAAAAGAAAATTTCTGTTGATCTTTTAAAATCGGTTCTGTGTTAGGTCATTTTCCTTTACTCTTTTTTTTTTTTTTTTTGAAGATTTTATTTATTTATTTGACAGAGAGAGACAGCCAGCAAGAGAGGGAACACAAGCAGGGGGAGTGGGAGAGGGAGAAGCAGGCTCCCAGAGCAGGAGCCTGATGTGGGGCTTGATCCCATAACGCCGGATCATGCCCTGAGCCGAAGGCAGACACTCAACGACTGTGCCACCCAGGCACCCCCCATTTTCCTTTACTCTAAGGATATGTACAGTGCTGTCTTACTGGTCTTTGCATTTTTTCCCCCACTGAACCTAAGTTTAAATGGGTGATAATTTAAAGTTTTGACCCATTTTTTCTAACATGCTTCCTGACTTGGGCCTACAAGTAACCCTAATTGGCGTACTGGATTCCCTACGTTGCCTGTGCTTTTCCAATTTCTTATTCCTGAATAATGTACCCTGTGGCTTCTCCTCCCAGTCTGTTGACACATCTTTTTTTTTTTTTTTTTTCTCTTGTTATTTGTGTTTTAGGCAGAAAAAGCTTACTTGTCTTTGAATGTTTGGGGGAACTTTGTGTAGATGCTCTGTACTGATTGAAATATGGTAAAACACACCGTATTTCCAGTTACTCTGGAAAACCTGAATTCAGTCCAAATAGTTTCTTGGGAACTAGATACACTGGGAGCATGAACTGTCATGTACAAACAAAATCCACTTATACAGGAAAATAGAATTTGAGGTAAAAATACTGCATATTTATATTTATGTTGCCTTTATACTGGTTAGGTGTTCACTTGGTTTAAGAGAACCTTCGACTGTCTCTCAAAATTTTCGTAAGACAGATTCTGACACTTGTATAAAGTTTCTTAGTGTTTATTTCAGGGACATGGACTTCTAGATTTCCCTGCCTGTTCTATTCTCTGATATACCTATATTGGTTGTTTTAAAATATCTTACAGAATGTGGAACTGCTTTCACTAACAAACTTCAAGGAATGTTTAAAGACATGGAGCTTTCCAAAGATATCATGATTCAGTTTAAACAGGTATTTCTAATCCAAAAGAGTTTTGTTTTTAATATTAAGTGTTTGAATGGTTTAGTTCTTTTAGATTTACAATTAAGACATATTAAATCACATTTATTTTTTAAATTTTTATTCAAATTCAATTTAATTAACATATACAGTATTATCAATTTCAGAGGTCGAGGTCTGTGATTCATCAGTCTTATACAACACCCAGTGCTCATTACATCATGTGCCCTCCGCAATGTCCATCACTCTGTTACCAAATCCTCCCAACCACCTTCACTCTAGCAACACTCAATTTGTTCCTAGAGTTAACAGTCTCTTATAGTTTTACTCATATATGGAATTTAGGAAACAAAATTGATAAACATAGGGGAAGGGAAGGAAATATAAAATAAGATAAAAATAGAGAGGGAGACAAACTGGCAAAGCAAATCACATTTCAGTTATGACTCCAACTTTGTGTTTTTTGAAAGGAAAATCAATGACACTTATGTATTTAAAGAACTATACAACATATTTTGAATAACTATTTTTAATTTATTTTCCTACCCTTATTTGGCTTTCCATTGCTTTCCTACATATATTTAAGTTTTTTTTGGCAGTGCATATGTATTTTTTTCATAACTTGCCTCAGATCCTTTTTAATGTAAGATGGATTTAAAAAAATACAATGGAATGTTAATTGTAACTTTTTAAAATTTAGGCAGCCAGGCTCCATTGTTATGGTTCTTAAGAGCATTTTCTTAGAATACAAATGTCCATTTCGTTTTCAAGATATGTTATTATCTCAGTGAGAAATTTATCATTAAGATAATTTTTAGTAATGAATTTCTATTATACAGTTATAACCATGAAAGAGTTTTAAAATTCTTATTACTTCATTGCATCCTTATATTTTGCAGTATATGCAGAACCAAAATATACCACGAAACATTGAATTAACTGTGAATATTCTAACAACAAGTTTTTGGCCAGCCTATATCCCTAAGGAGATACAGTTACCCCCAGAGGTAAGAAATTCACTGTTTTAAGACTCTAGTATATGCTAAAGCAGTTTGGTTTTAATGTGACCTTTTAAGTTACTATGCCATGTTTAATGCTGATGTAAATATCACCTTAATGTTATTCATTTTGAAACGTAGTTATTCAGGTTTTAGAATGGAGGGCAACCAGATTAAATAGTTCAGTGTTCAAGTAATTCAGTTGTTTAAATAGTCTTGTTATGCAGTCAGATGTAGATTTGTTTTTAATGTTTTTTTATTATATTATGTTAGTCACCATACACTACATCCCTGGGTTCTGATGTAAAGTTCGTGATTCATTACTTGCGTATAACACCCAGTGCACCATGCAATACGTGCCCTCCTTACTACCCATCAGTAGTCTGTCCCATTCCCCCATCCCCCTCCCCTCTGAAGCCCTCAGTTTGTTTCTCATAGTCCATAGTGTCTCATGCTTCATTCCCCCTTCTGATTACCCCCCCTTTCTTTATCCCTTTCTGCCCCTACCGATCATCCTAGTTATGTTCCATAGATGAGAGAAATCATTTGATAGTTGTCTTTCTCTGCTTGACTTATTTCACGAAGCATTATCTCCTCCAGTGCCGTCCATGTTGCAGCAAATGTTGAGAATTCGTTCTTTCTGATAGCTGAGTAATATTCCATTGTATATATGGACCACAACTTCTTAATCCAGTCATCTGTTGAAGGGCATCTCGGCTCCTTCCATGATTTAGCTATTGTGGACAATGCTGCTATGAACATTGGGGTGCATATGGCCCTTCTCTTCACTACGTCTGTATCTTTGGGGTAAACACCCAGTAGTGCAATGGCTGGATCATAGGGTAGCTCAATTTTTAACTTTTAAGGGACCTCCACACTGTTTTCCAGAGTGGCTGTACCAACTTGCATTCCCACCAGCAATGTAGGAGGGATCCCCTTTCTCCACATCCTCTCCAACAATTGTTGTTTCTTGCCTTGTCTATTTTTGCCATTCTAACTGGCATAAAGTGATATCTCAGTGTGGTTTTGATGTGAGTTTCTCTGATGGTTAATGATTTTGATCATTGTTACATGTGTCTGTTAGCCATTTGTATGTCATCATTGGAAAAGTGTCTGTTCATATCTTCTGCCCATTTTTTGATTTGTTTATTTGTTTCTCGTGTATTAAGTTTGAGAAGTTCTTTGTAGATCTTGGATACCAGTCCTTTATCTGTAGTGTCATTTGCAAATATATTCCCCCATTCCGTGGGCTGCCTCTTAGTTTTTTTGACTGTTTCCTTGGCTGTGCAGAAGCTTTTTATCTTGATGAAGTCCCATAAGTTCATTTTATCTTTTGTTTCTCTTGCCTTTGGAGATGTGTCATGAAAAAGGTTGCTTTTTCCAATGTCGTAGAGGTTGCTGCCTATGTTCTCCTCTAGAATTTTGATGGATTCCTGTCTCACATCGAGGTCTTTCATCCATTTGGAGTTTATCTTTGTTTATAGTGTGAGAGAGTGGTCAAGTTTCATTCTTTTGCATGTAGCTGTCCAATTTTCCCAGCACCATTTATTGTGGAGACTGTCGTTTTTCCACCGGATGTTTTTTCCTGCTTTATCGAAGACTGGATGCCCAAAGTGCCAAGGGTCAATTTCTGGGTTCTCTATTCTGTTCCACTGGTCTATGTGTCTGTTTTTGTGCCAGTACCATGCTGTCTTTGTGATCACAGCTTTGTAGTACAGCTCGAAATCCGGCATTGTGATGCCCCCAGCGTTGTTTTTCCTTTTCAACAGTTCCTTGGCAATTGGGTGCCTTTTCTGGTTCCATACAAATTTAAGGTCTATTTGTTCCACTTCCTTGAAAAATGTCCTCGGTATTTTGATCGGGATACCATTGAAAGTGTAGATTGCTCTGGGTAGCATGGACATTTTAACTATGTTAATTCTTCTGATCCATGAGCATGGAGTATTTTTCCATCTTTTCGTGTCTTCCTCATTGTCTTTCAAGAGTGATTTATAGTTTCTAGAATATAGGTCCTTCACGTCTCTGGTTAAGTTAATTCCAAGGCTACGTATGGTTTTTGGTGCTATTGTAAATGGGATGGATTCCCTAATTTCTCCTTCTTCAGTCTCATTAATCATGTATAGAAATGCAACTGTATTCTGAGCATTGATTTTGTATCCCACCACATTACTGAATTGCTCTATAACTTCTAATAGTTTGGGCATGGATTCTTTTGGGTTTTCCATATAGAGTATCATGTCCTCTCGGAAGAGAGACATTTTGACTTCTTTGCCCATTTGGATAACTTTTATCCCTTTTTGTTGTCTGATTGCTGTTGCAAGGACTTCTAGGACTATGTTGAAGAATAATGGTGAGAGTGGGCATCCTTGTCGTGTTCCTGATCTTAGGGGAAAGGCTTCCAGCTTTTCCCCATTGAGAAGGATATTTGCCGTAGGCTTTTCATAGATGGTTTTTATGAGATTGAGGAATGTACCCTCTATCCCTACACTCTGAAGGGTTTTCATCAGGAAAGGATGCTGTATTTTGTCAAATGCTTTTTCTGCATCAATTGAGAGGATCATATGTATCCTGAGTCTCTTCTTGTTATATGATGTATCACGCTGATCAATTTGGGAATGTTGAACCACGCTTGCATCCCAGGTATGAATCCCACTTGGTCATGATAGATAATTCTTTTAATGTCCTGTTGAATTCTATTAGCCAGGATCTTGTTGAGGATTTTGGCATCCATATTCATTAGGGAAATCGGTCTGTAATTCTCCTTTTTGATGGGGTCTTTGCCTGGTTTGTGGACCAAGGTAATGTTGGCCTCATAGAATGAGTTTGGTAGCTTTCCTTCTGTTTCTATTTTTTGAAATAGCTTTAGGAGAATAGGTATTATTTCTTCTTTGAATGTTTGGTAGAATTCCCCCCAGGTAATCCATCCGGACTGGAGTTCTGTTATTTGGAAGGTTGTTTATCACTGACTCAATCTTTTCAAAATGAATTCGCCTGTTTAAAAAATCAGTTTCTTCCTGTTTCAGTCTTGGTAGTTTATACGTTTCCAGGAAGGCCTCCATCTCTTCCAGATTGCTTAATTTATTGCCATATAGCTGTTCATAATTTATTGGCATGTAGCCTTCCAATTTCATTGGTTTTGGTTGTGACCTCTCCTTCTTCATTGATAATTTTATTAATTCGGGTCCTCTCTCTGTTCTTTTGGATAAGTCTTGCCAGAGGTCTGTCAATTTTATTGATTCTCTCAAAGAACCAGCTTCTAGTTCTGTTGGTCTGCTCTACTGTACTCCTGGTTTCTAAATCATTGATTTCTTCTCTAATCTTGGTCAGCTGCTTCCTCGTGCGTGGATTAGGTCTGTCCCTCTGTTGCTGTTCCAGCTTCTTGAGGTGAGAATATACAAACTGCATTTTAGATTTTTCTATTCTTTTGAGTGAGGCTTTGATGGCCATGTATTTCCCCTTAGGACTGCTTTTGCAGTATCTCATAGGTTTGGGACCATTGTGTTTTCATTCTCGTTGGTGTCCATAAATTGTTTAAATTGATTTTGATTTCCTGGTTTATTGAGTCATTCCTGAGCAGGATGGTTCTTAGTCCAATATTTTCCTTGTGGTTGCGTTCCAATTTCAAAGCGTTGTGGTCTGAGAATATGCAGGGAATAATTTCAGTCTTTTGGTATTGGTTGAGACCTGTTTTGTGTCCCAGAACATGGTCTATTCTTGAGAATGTTCCATGGGCATTAGAATAGAATGAGTATTCTTTGGTTCTGGGGTGTAGTATTCTATATATATCTATGAGGTCCAACTCGTCGAGTATGGCATTCAAAGCTCTTGTTTCTTTGCTGATTTCTTGCTTAGATGATCTGCCTATTGCTGATAGTGGAGTTTGAGGTTTCCTAATATTAGTGTTTTTTATCTATATGTCTCTTTATTGTGGTTAAACCTGGCTTGTGTATCTAGGTGCTCCCCTGGTGGGGGCATATATATTTATAATTGTCATATCCACTTGTTGGATACATCCTTTAAGAATAATCTAGTGCCCTCCTGTGTCTCTAACTGTAGTCTTCAGTTCAAAATCCAATCCCTCTGTTGTGAGAATTGCTACCCCAGCTTTCTTTTGAGGTCCATTGGCGTGAAAGATGGTATTCCATCCCTTTACTTTCAGTCTGAATGTATCTTTAGGTTCAAAATGAGTCTCTTGTAGACAGGAAATGAATGGGTCATTTCTTTTTATTCAATCTGCAACCGTGTGGAGTTTATGGGAGTTTTAGGCCATTTACATTGAGACTGAATATTGAGAGATACGATTTTAATGATGCTGTGTTGCCAGTAAAGTCTTTGTTTGTATCGATTGTGTCATTCTGTTCTGTATCACTGTTGGGGCCTTTTTACTTTTATAGAACCCCCTTTAATATCTCCTGTAGGGCCGGTTTCATGTTTACGAAATTGGTCAATGACTGGTGATTCTGGAGGGTCTTTATTTCTTCATCCATTCTGAATGACAGCCTTGCTCAATAAAGGATCCTTGGCTGCATGTTTTTCTCTGAAAGAGCTTTTAAATGCCACCCTAACCCTCTCTCTCACTCCAGGTCTGTGTAGACAGGTCTGTCATAATTCTGATACCTTTGCCTTGGTACATGAGAAATTTCTTTGCCCTGGCTGCTTTCAAATCTGTATCCTTGGATCTAATATTTGCGAAATGCACTATGACGTGACGTGGTGTAGGTTTGGCATGTTTGAGCTTAGGAGGGGTCCTCTCTGCCCCTTGGACATGAATGTTTGTTTCCCTTGCTAGATTAGGGAAGTTTTCAGCTACAATTTTTTCAAATATCTCTTCTAGACCTCTGTTTTTCTCCACCCCCTTGGGGATGCCGATGATTCTGACATTGGAACATTTCATTGAGTCAGTAATCTCCCGTAACGTACATTCCTGAGTGTGGATTTTTTTTGAGCCCAGATTCTATTTTAGCTTTCTCTTCTACTAACCCATCCTCCAATTTCTGATACATCTTCTGCCTCATTTACCCTGGCCATCAGAGCCTCTAGTTTTGAGTGCACCTGGCTCATAGAATTTTTAATTTCTTCTAGATTCACTCTCTTTTCCGCCCTTAGAGATTCTATATTTTCATTAACATTTTTGTTTATACTTTTTTCAAGTCTACACATCATCTTGACCATTGTTACTCTGAATTCCATTTCTGATAATTTGGTTATATCCGTATCCATGAGTTCTGTGGCAAAGGCCACATACACATTGTCTTTCTTTTCCTGGGGGCGATTTCTCCTTCTCGTCATTCTGATGAGGAGAGGTTCCGGGGTTGTCTAGAGCCCAAATTATTGGACGGGATCCAGGCCTTGAGCCCTTGTTTTATAGGGATCTTAGGGATGTGGGCTTCTTGATTTTTCAGCCTGCCTTCTGGGGGAGGGGCCTGCTGCACTGATACTCAGGCAACCCTGTTTGGGTAGAGTCTCCGTGTCCCCTTGCGAGGGGGGATGGGAGTGGGCACACTGTGAGCCGGTATTTCCAGGCTTTTGTTGTCTGGAAGTTTTACCTGGCGGTTTGCTGTTCCTCTTCTGAGAGTCAGAGCAGCAGTGGCCGAATCTCAGCCTATGTCTCAGAACAGATGGATCGTGGACCGTTCTCCACTGATGTTCTGGCCACTTTAACTCTGTTTCTGTTGGTGCTGCTCAACCCTGCAGCATCCAGGGATGTCCACTCCACACCGAGTGTCACAGCCCTCACTCCCAGGCTGGCGAGTCTCTGTCCTTTGTGTTTCTAACACCGCCAGCTTCCAGCTGCCCCTGCCCACTCCCGGAGCTCCCGGTCTCAGTCTGGTTCCAGTGAGCACACCAGAGCTCCATTTCAGTCTGGAGGCATGCATTTCCCGGCTCACGGTCTCAGTCTGCTGTGTTGCGGGTGCCGGTCCGCAAGTCCATCCGCTCCCCCGTGCTGGTGGTTACCGCCTTCCAGTGCCAGAATGCAGTGGCTCCCTCTCCCTTCCGTTTATCTTCCGATATCTGTGCATGGTTTCAGGGCTCCCCACTTCGTACCTCAATACTCAGTGCTGGAGATGTTCATTTGTATAGATCCAGATGTATCTTCCTGTGTCTCAGGCTGATTCTATGGATGTTCAGGCTGGTCTGGTACCTATCTACCTTGACTCAGGGGACCGGCTGAAAAAG
This sequence comes from Ursus arctos, assembly GCF_023065955.2. Classification (NCBI taxonomy): domain Eukaryota; kingdom Metazoa; phylum Chordata; class Mammalia; order Carnivora; family Ursidae; genus Ursus; species Ursus arctos. The sequence goes on from NC_079874.1 coordinate 1,020,662, forward strand.
GGGTCCCCTACTCCTCCGCCATCTTTAACTCTTCTCATCAGACGTAGATTTTGAATCTCCCAGCCTGGCTTTCTTTTGCTTTTAGGCTGTGCATTTACCAGTATTGGCTTATATTTTTCTTACTATGTTTTAATATAAACTATTTATTCATGTATCACATAAATATATGATGGAAAAAGTCATCAACACATCATTGTTCTACTCATTGTTCTACTTTGTAATCATGGAAACTTGTCTACAGGTGTCACCTGTTTCAGCTTGCACCTTTGGTTTTAGCTTTTTCTTCTTTGCTAAATCAATTACCCATCATCTATTGTCTCTCTTACTAATGTTGGCAGCTCATTTGTATTAGTTTACTTTCTGTCTCCATGTATTTAATTTTTGTAATTATATTGCCATGTTGGTGAGTTTTCTCAGGAGCATATGTAAATTATTGAACACACCATACTAAACTAGAAGAAAAATGACTGTAGTTTGTTTTCTTGTTTCAGAACTACATTTTTCTCACCCAGTATTTTCAGCACATACTCCTATGATGGTGGTGGTATACAATTTTATTTTATTTTTTTAATTTTTAATTAATTGACTTTATTTTTAGTACAGTTTTAGGTTTTATAGAAAAAATGAGCAGAAAGTACAAAGAGCTTTCCCTGCATCTTTGCATTTTTACCTGTTATTAATATAGTGTATCAGATATAACTTATAATTTATTGCATCAGTTTATCACAGTTGATGACCCAACATTGACATAATATTATTAACTGAATATTAAGTGAAAAAATAAACTTCAGAGATTAAAAGCTGGCATAATGCACTTTTAAAATTTAAAACCAATAATATTAAGAAAAGAAATGTCTACAGATACAGTAAACTGTACAAAAAGGAAAGCAAAATCATGATGAAATAAATTTAGAATTATAGTTCTCTCAGGTTGGAAGTGGTAGGGTATGAGAACCATGTGGTTGACTATATTTTGTAAAGGTCTCACCTCTAATTTTACATTATTTAAAACATGTATAAGATAAACATTTACACCAACATTGCATTTGAGCATCTGTAAAATATTACTAAATATTCCACATAACAAGCTAATATATTTATAGGAAAGTTCCTTAACAAAAAGTGATAATTAACAGCAAGGAAAGACAGATAAAATGAAAGCAAATCATATTCCCAAACTCAGTCAGTCTGTTCCATTTAGTAGAAGGCCACTGTCTTAGTATTTGAGAACATCTCATTTTTATAGGACAGCAAAATAATTAATGATGACAACAAGTTATGAAGAACCAGTAAAATTGTCTTCCGTGTACTCAGTTAGATAAGCCTAAGAAGTAGGAATTCTTTTTTTATTTATTTATTTATTTTTATTTATTTGAAGAGATAGAGACAGCCAGCGAGAGAGGGAACACAAGCAGGGGGAGTGGGAAAGGAAGAAGCAGGCTCATAGCAGAAGAGCCTGATGTGCGGCTCGATCCCGTAACGCTGGGATCACGCCCTGAGCCGAAGGCAGACGCTTAACGACTGCGCCACCCAGTCGCCCCAGGAATTCTTTTTTTTTAATTTGATAATTTATTGATTTTTTTTTCACTTCAAAGACAATTGTACTGAATACAGAAAACTTGGGAACCAGAAAAGTACAGGATAAAATAACAGCATCACACCTAATGCCAAGAAGATGTTTGCTATGTCTAGTTATATATATAAAATTGGAACTATAGTGATAATATAACTTTTATCCTGATATTTTAAACTTAGCAATACATTCTAAATATATTCCACTGTTAAATAGTGGCTTTAAATCTGTTTAAAGGTTGTGACATCTATTACATGATTTCATTTGAATATTCCTCTTAAAAATTGTATGTAATTTTAAATACTAGGGCTGCAACTGTGACTTTACTCACATATAAGTTTATCAATAATGTTTCTTTACTTCTTTCCTCCAGATGGAAAGACTTCAGGAAAATTTCAAAAATTTCTACTTAAGCAAACACAGTGGCCGAAAACTTCAGTGGCAGTCAACTCTTGGACACTGTGTTCTTAAAGCTGAATTTAAAAAGGCAAGCAAATAATTTTTAAAATAGCATTTACTTTTACTTTAAATTGCAATTTTACCTTGATAAAGAATATTTTTAATATATGCTTTCTTTATGAAGAAAGCTCATTATTTAATGAATGGAGTGTTTGAATTTTGAATATGTTGACTTATGAATCATTTTTGTATAAATCAATTTCTAAAACATTCCTTGCCATTTATCTACATTTCTATCTCTGTGAGAGCAAGCAAGAGCCTTTGCTCTCTGATGTCTCAAAATCACTGTCGGTCATCATCAGAGCCATGGCCATTTATTATCCTGGCCTCACAAGACTGACAGAAGCCTGAACTAAGCTTACTTACCACAGTGTAAAATTAAGTCATGATAGTTGCATGAACTATTTTATTGAAAGTCTCTCTCAAGATTAAAGAAAAAAAAAAGGCCAGCTCCTTGGATTATGTGGAATAGAGTAATACATTAGCTTCTGATGCAGTGACATATAAATGAAGCAAAGAGGAAAAATGTAGACTGAACTCCCAGAGATCACTTCTTGATACCTAGGACTTAGGAGCTGTTTAGGACAAAATAGGCAATGAACTGCCTGTTTGTTTAGTGCAATTCATTGCCTGAACTTCTGAAATAATGACAAAGGAGTTGACTAGCTCTCTCTTCTTATCCAATACCTTTAACTCTTATCCTGGGTGGTAGGATGAAAATTGGGCCCCTAAGATAATCAACTTCCTATTCTCCAGAACTCTAACAGTTCTTTATATGAAAAAGTTCTTTGCAGATGTGATAAGAGACCTTGAGATGAGGAAGTCACTGGGTTATCTAAATGGCATACCAACTTTCCTTATCAGAGAGGCTCAGGAAACTTACACACAAACCCACACACACAATCCCTCTTTCACCACCACCCCCAATGTCAAATACACACACACACACACACACACACACACACACACACACACAGACAGAGAGACAGAGAGACAGAGAGACAGAGAGAGAGAGAAGAAATGGAGAAAGAGACATTATGTGAAGATGGAACTAGAGGCTAGAAGATACTATAAACCCTCTGAAGAGAATATAGCCCTGCCACACCTTGTCTTTTGCCCAGGGATACTCATGTGAATTCCTGACCTTCAGAACTGTGAGACAATACACATTTGTGTCACCTTAAGGCACTTTTTGTTGTAAGTCACTACAGCAGCCACAAGAAGTTATATATCTATCCTCCAAAGCACTTTACTGTAGGACACTTTTTGTCTTTTCATTGAAGTCCCAGACATTGACAATCCATAGATAAATATGTCCAACATATTTCTGTCAGCCTTCAAAGAGACTGAACCTATTCCTTAAGTATATTAATTGAGTATGGTGACTCAGTGATCAAAGTATTAAGGGATGAGAAGACACGCTTTCTTTTTAATTCTGCCTCTGCCTGTTTAAGGAAGGCTTGGCTGAAGGGTAATAACTCATATTTGATCTGAGCAGAAAAAAAAGAACATGTTTACATTCCAGGAGTGATGCCAGTCATATGCTTAATGTTCTCAGGGTAATGTGAGATTCTCTTGATCTCCCAAGGTAAAGTTGGACCCAGATAAGGTAAATCCTCAGGTTACATCTAAATATTTAATATTACTGAAGGATGAATAATCATACCAAATTTTTTCATGCATATGTAGGAATGAGTTATTATGCTTGGCTCTTACACACAAGGAAAACTAAGTCTGTGCCTACGAGAACAAGTCAGATAGTACAGAGATATGATTTAAAATGACGAATTTAATCTTATTCCTTTCACTTCAGAAGCCTGAAATGAATAAAGAAGTTTGTATCCAGCCATGTTGTTTTCTGTGTTGATGCAAAAATACAACACTTAGTTTTACTAATTTGTCTATTTTACTAATACTGGAGGTTCTACTGTACATGTTGCACTTCTTTTTATGCCACTGTAGATTCACCATGAGCATACTAATTCATATAGGAAGATACCATTTTAATTTTATTTATTTATTTATTTATTTATTTATTATTTATTTATTTATGTTATTGTTATCTCATAAATCTTTATTATGGAGTTTGTGATGATGTTGATTTAGGTAGGAGTATTATATGATTCTATGTACCACACAGTAGCAATTTTTCAAATATTAAAAACTTGACTCCTTCAGTTAAAAAAAAAAAAACTCAGATGACCTGACTTCAGATGATGTATTTCTACTCCAAAAGTTATTTCAGAAAACAAGCCGCTCTTTCCAGAACAAATTACAGGGTTCGTCCTGCTGGTTGTTGTTTTGACCTCCTTCCATTACCCTATATTTTCTCCACAAGGAAGCAAAGTGACTTCTTCTTGGCTTCCATTTTCATTTAACTTTCTCTCTTTTTTATTTTTTAATTTTAATTTTTTTTATGTAAAGTTCGATGATTCATTAGTTGCATTTTCCAGAGTGGCTGTACCAACTTGCATTCACACCAACAATGTAGGAGGGATCCCCTTTCTCCACATCCTCTCCAACAATTGTTGTTTCTTGCCTTCTCAATTTTTGCCATTCTAACTGGGGTAAGGTGGTATCTTAGTGTAGTTTTGATTTGAATTTCCCTGATGGCTAATGATTTTGAACATTTTTTCATGTGTCTGTTAGCCATTTGTGTGTCTTCATTGGAAAAGTGTCTGTTCATATCTTCTGCCAATTTTATGATTTGTTTATTTGTTTCTTATGTATTGAGTTTGAGAAGTTCTTTGTAGATCTTGGATACCAGTCCTTTATCTGTAATGTCATTTGCAAATATATTCTCCCATTCTGTGGGCTGCCTCTTAGTTTTTCTGACTGTTTCCTTGGCTGTGTAGAAGCTTTTTATCTTGATGAACTCCCACAAGTTCATTTTTTCTTTTTGTTTCTCTTGCGTTTGGAGATGTGTCATGAAAAAGGTTGCTGTGGCCGATGTCATAGAAGTTGCTGCCTGTGCTCTAACCTCTAGGATTTTGACAGATTCCTGTATCACATTGAGGTCTTTCATCCATTTGGAGTCTATCTTTGTGTATGTTGGGAGAGAGTGGTCAAGTTTCATTCTTTTGCATGTAGCTGTCCAATTTTCCCAGCACCATTTATTGAAGAGAATGTCTTTTTTCCACCGGAGGTTTTTTCCTGCTTTATCGAAGATTAGTTGCCCAATGAGCCAAGGGTCCAATTCTGGGTTCTCTATTCTGTTCCATTGGTCTGTGTGTCTGTTTTTGTGCCAGTACCATGCTGTCTTTGTGATCACAGCTTTGTAGTACAGCTCGAAATCCGGCATTGTGATGCCCCCAGCTTTGTTTTTCCTTTTCAACAGTTCCTTGGGGATTCGGGGCCTTTTCTGTTTCCAAACAAATTTAAGGACTATTTGTTCCAGTTCTTTGAAAAATGTCCTCGGTATTTTGATCGGGATAGCATTGAAGGTGTAGATTGCTTTGGGTAGCATGGACATTTTAACTATGTTAATTCTTCCGATCCATGAGCATGGAATATCTTTCCATCTTTTTATGTCTTCCTCAATGTCTTTCAAGAGTGATTTATAGTTTCTAGAATATAGGTCCTTTATGTCTCTGGTTAAGTTAATTCCAAGGTAGCATATGGTTTTTGGTGCTATTGTAAATGGGATGGATTCCCTAATTTCTCTTTCTTCGGTCTCATTATTCGTGTATAGAAATGCAACTGATTTCTGAGCATTGATTTTGTATCCCGCCACGTTACTGAATTGCTCTATAACTTCTAATAGTTTGGGAGTGGATTCTTTTGGGTTTTCCATATAGAGTATCATGTCATCTGTGAAGAGAGATATTTTGACTTCTTCTTTGCCGATTTGGATACCTTTTATCCCTTTTTGTTGTCTGATTGCTGTTGCAAGGACTTCTAGTACTATGTTGAATAATAGTGGCGAGAGTGGGCATACTTGTCGAGTTCCTGATCTTAAGGGAAAGGCTTCCAGCTTTTCCCCATTGAGAATGATATTTGCTGTAGGCTTTTCATAGATGGTTTTTATGAGATTGAGGCAAAATCCCTCTATCCCTACACTCATAGGGTTTTAATCAGGAAAGGATGCTATATTTTGTCAAATGCTTTTTCTGCAACTATTGAGAGAATTATATGATTTTTGAATTTTTCTTTATGGATAAAATCTAAGACCCTGATCGATTGGCGAATGTTGAACCACACTTGCATCCCAGGGATGAATCCCACTTGGTCATGATGGATAATCTTTTTAATGTATTGTTGGAATCTATTAGCCAGGATCTTGTTGAGGATTTTGGCATCCATATTCATTAGGGAAATCGGTCTGTAATTCTCCTTTTTGATGGGGTCTTTGCCTGGTTTGGGGATCAAGGTAATATTGGCCTCATAGAATGAGTTTGGTAGCTTTCCTTCTGTTTCTATTTTTTGAAATAGCTTTAGGAGAATAGGTATTATTTCTTCTTTGAATGTTTGGTAGAATTCCCCAGGAAAACCATCCGGGCCTAGAGTTTTGGTTTTTAGAGGTTATCACTGACTGAATCTCTTCATAATTAATTGGTCTGTTTAAAAAATCAATGTCTTCCTGTTTCAGTCTTGGTAGTTTATTTGTTTGCAGGAAGGCCTCCATCTTCCAGTTTGCTTAATTTATTGGCATATAGCTGTTGATAAAAGTTTCTAATAATCTTTCCAATTTCATTGGTGTTGGTTGTGACCTCTCCTTTTTCATTCATAATTTTATTAATTTGGTCGCGGACTGTCAATTTTATTGATTCTCTCAAGGAACCAGCTTCTAGTTCTGTTGATCTGCTCTACTGTACTCCTGGTTTCTAATTCTTTGATTTCTGCTTTAATCTTGGTCAACTGCTTCCTCGTGCGTGGATTAGGCCTGTCCCTCTGTTGCTTTTCTAGCTTCTTGAGGTGAGAATATAAAAACTGCATTTTAGATTTTTCTGTTCTTTTGAGTGAGGCTTGGATGGCCATGTATTCCCCCCTTAGGACTGCCTTTGCAATTTCCCGTAGGATTTGGACCGTTGTGTTTTCATTCTCGTTGGTCTGCATAAATTGTTTAAATTGATTTTTGATTTCCTGGTTTCTCGATTCATTCCTGAGCAGGATGGTTCTTATTCTCCAAGTTTTGAGTTTCTTCCAAATTTTTCCTTGTGGTTGAGTTCCAATTTCAGAGCATTGTGGTCTGAGAATATGGAGGGAATAATTTCAGTCTTTTGGTATTGGTAGAGACCTGTTCTGTGTCCCAGAACATGGTCTATTCTTGAGAATGTTCCATGGGCATTGGAATAGAATTAGTATTCTTCGGTTCTGGGGTGTAGTGTTCTATATGTTCTGTCTATGAGGTCCAGCTCGTCGAGTATGGCATTTAGTGTTCTTTTTTCTTTGTTGATTTTCTGCTTAGGTTATCTGTCTATTGCTGATGGTGGAGTGTTGAGGTCCCCTACAATTAATGTATTTTTATCTGTATGTCTCTTTATTGTGGTTAAGAGTTAGCTTGTCTATCTTGGTGCACCCCTGTTGGGTAGATAGTTATAATTGTCATATCCACTTGTTGGATACATTCTTCAAGAATAATATAGTGCCCTTCTGTATCTTTAACTACAGTCTTTAGTTTAAAATCCAATCTATCTGATATGAGAATTGCTACCTCAGCTTTCTTTTGAGGTCCATTGGCGTGAAAGATGGTATTCCATCCCTTCACTTTCAGTCTGGATGTATCTTTAGGTTCAAAATGTGTCTCTTGCAGACAGCAAATGGAAGGGTTATGTGGTTATCTGCAACCCTGTGGTGTTTTATGAGAGCATATAGGCCATTCACATTGAGAGTGATTATTGAGAGATATGCTTTTAATGATGTCATTTTGCCTGTGAAGTCTTCGTTTCTATAGATTGTAAATTTCTGTTCTGTGTCACTCTTGGGGCCTTTTTACTTTTATAGAACCCCCCTTAATATCTCCTGTAGGGCTGATTTCATTGTTACATAATTGGTCAGTGTCTGGCGATTGTGTAATGTCCTTATCTCTCCATCAATTCTGAATGACAGCCTTGCTGGATAAAGGATCCTTGGCTGCATGTTTTTTTCTGAAAGAGCTTTTAAAATGCCGTCCCAACCCTTCTTCTCATTCCAGGTCTGTCTACACAGGTCTTACATAATTCTGATATTTTTGCTTCTGTACGTGAGAAATGTTTTCACCCTGGCCGCTTTCAATACTATATCCTTGGATCTAATATTTGCGAATTGCACTATGACATGACGTGGTATAGGTTTGTCATGGTTGAGCTTGGGAGGTGTCCTCTCTGTCTCTTAGACATGAATGCTTGTTTCCTTTGGTAGATTAGGGAAATTTTCTGCTACAGTTGGTTCAAATATCTCTTCTTGTCCTCTTTCTCCTCCCCCTTGGGGATGCTGATGACTCTGACATTGGAACTTTTCATTGAGTCAGTAATCCCCCCAAATCTACATTCTTGAGATTGGATTTTTTTGATCCATGTTTCTGTTTTAGCTTTCTCTTCTATCATCCCATCCTCTAATTCACTAATTTTTCTTCTGCCTCATTTACCTTGGGCGTTAGAGCGTCTAGTTTTGACTTCATTTGCATGATAGCATTTTTAATTTCTGCCAGATTCGCTCTCATTTCTGCCCTTGGAGATTCTGTTTTCTCATTAAGATTTTTGTTAATATTTTTTTCAAACTACACATCATCTTGACCATTCTTACTCTGGACTCCATTTCTGATAATTTGGTTATATCCATATCCATCAGTTTTGTGGCAGAGTCCACAGACTAATTATCTTTTCTTTGCTGGGTGGGATTTCTCTTTCTCATCATTGTGATGAGTTTGTGGGGTTGCCTAGAGACCAAGTTATTGACCTGGACCCCATGCAGTGTGCACTTGTTTTAGGACCTTAAGGATGTGGGCTTCTTGATTTTTCAGCCTGCCTTCTGGGGGAGGGGCCTGCCGCGCTGATACTCAGGCAACCTTGTTTGGGTAGAGTCTCCTGTCCCTTGAGAGGGGGAATGGGGATTCGCACAATGTGAGCTGGTATTTCTGATGGTTTTTTGTGGCTCTTCTTAGAGTCAGAGCAGCAGTGGCCGAATCCTAGCCTCTGTCTCAGAACAGAGAGATTGCAGTCCACTCTCCACTGAGCTCTCTTGGCCTCTTTAACTCTGTTTCCGTCGGTGCTGCTAAAAACCTGCAGCATCCCGGGTTGTGTGCCCCACAGCCGCTCTCCCAGCACTCACTACCAGGGCCCTCACGTCTCTGGCCTTTGTGTTTCTAACACCGCCCGCAGCCCCCGGTTCCCGCACGCACTCCTGAGCTCTCTGTTTCAGTGTGGTTCGTGCACTCTGGAGCACCGATTTTCAGACTGGTCACATGAGCGCTCTGAGCTCCCAGTATCAGTCCAGTTCCAGTGAGCGCTCCGGAGCTCAGTTTTTCAGTCAGGTCCTGCGACCGCTCCCGAGCTCTTGGTTTCAGTCTAGTTCGAGTGTGCGCTCCAGATCTCCTCATTTCAGTCTGTTTGCACACGTGTTCCTAGGCTCACGGTCTCAGTCTGCTTTCTCGCAGGTGTCGGTCTGCGAGTCCGGCCCGCTCCCTAGTGCAGGTGGCTACTGCTTCCCTGCACCCAAGCACAGCACCTCCCTCCCCCTTCCATTTATATTCCAATATCTGTGCATGGATTCACGGCTTCCCGCTTCATACCTCAATAATCAGTGCTGGATATTCGTTTGTAGAGATCCAGATGTATCTTCCTGCATCTCAAGCTGATTCCATGTGTTTTCAGCACCACTTTTTTTTTTTTTTTTTTTTTTATGTTAGTCACCATACAGTAAATCCCTGGTTTCTGAGGTAAAGTTCCATGATTCATTACTTGCGTATAACACTCAGTGCACCATGCAATACGTGCCCTCCTTACTACCCATCACCGGTCTATCCCATTCCCCCACTCCCCTCCCCTCTGAGGTCCTCAGTTTGTTTCTCAGAGTCGATAGTCTCTCATGTTTCATTCCCCCTTCTGATTACCCCCCTTTCTTTATCCCTTTCTTCCCCTACCGATCTTCCTAGTTCTTATGTTCCATAGATGAGAGACATCATATGATAATTGTCTTTCTCTGCTTGACTTATTTCACTTAGCATTATCTCCTCCAGTGCCGTCCATGTTGTACAAATGTTGAGAACTCGTTCTTTCTGATAGCTGAGTAATATTCCATTGTATATATGGACCACAACTTCTTAATCCAGTCATCTGTTGAAGGGCATCTCGGTTCCTTCCACGATTTAGCTATTGTGGACAATGTTCCGCACCACTTTCTGTCTTAATCTGGATCATCCTGTGGAGTTGTTTCTTCTTCTGGACGCTCCCAAAGGTAGACACTTAACCAACTGAACCACCCAGGCTTCCCCATTGCGTGTTTTTAGTCAGCTTTTATTTTGGCTTTTTTTTTTTTTCTGTTGAGTAGTGTGAGTACTTTATATATTTGGATATTATCCCTCATCAGATAGATGGTTTGTATATATTGCCTCCCATTTTACAGAATGCATTTCCTTTTGTTGAAATGAACAATGAGTAAATCTGTTTTATTTCCTTTCCTGTGAAAAAATCTTTTATTATGACATATTATGACTTATTTAGTATGACATAGTTCCATTTGCTTATTTATCTTTTTGGTATCATATCCAAAAAGTTGTTTTCAAGACCAGTGTCAAGGAGTTTTTCCATTATGCTTAAAGCTTCAAGTCTCACATTTAAGTTTTTGATTGGTTTCAGTTTAATATTTTCATGGTCTAAAATAGGAGTATGATTTTGTAATCTTCATAATTAGTATCAGTGAATGGTAACTGAAAGAAACAATTGGGAAATTATTTAGCCAGAGTTATGTTAATGTGAATACCTGATGATGAGTAGATAATTATACAAATATTTTTTCTGGTTTTTTGATATTCAGTGTGTTGTGACGTTTAATGGAAAGTGTGTTTTATTTGTGGAAATTGTAAATTCCATCATTTTCTAGTAATATTCATGTACTTTTACTCTATTTTTATTTCCACAGGAATTATCCTTCAAATTGTATTAATATTTTAAATACAACAAATAGAGTATTTTACGTACCTAAAATCCTACCTGAGCCATTAATAAAGTGCTATTTTTCTATAAGTTAATGTAATATTGCTTCTGACAGGGTAAAAAAGAACTTCAGGTGACCCTTTTCCAAACATTGGTTCTGTTGATGTTTAATGAAGGAGATCAGTTCAGCTTAGAAGAAATTAAGGTGGCTACTGGAGTAGGTGAGTATTGATTGTAATTGTTTAAATCTGTGTTTTAAAAAGATTCTAAACAATTTTTTTTCTCATTCAGAGGATAGAGAACTAAGAAGAACTCTACAGTCATTAGCTTGTGGCAGAGCTAGAGTTCTCATTAAAAATCCCAAGGGCAAAGATGTGGAAGATGGTGACAGATTTTTTTGTAATGAGGAATTCAAACACAAACTCTTCAAGATAAAGATCAATCAAATCCAGATGAAAGAAACGGTATTTTTTCCTCTTTATTTTAATATCTGTTTTAAATTTTCTGACACCTTTTAGAAGTCTTTTATCTTTTGGATCAGTAATAATTATAATAATACACTTTTTATTGTGGTAAAAACACATAAAATTTGCCATCATGACCATTTTCAAGTGGATAGTTCAGTAGTGTTAAGTATATCTACACTGTAGTGCAGTGAAGACCAGAACTCATTAATTTTAAAAAACAAAAAATCTGCCTTTAACAATGCTCCTCTTTTCTTGTTATCCCCAGTCCTGGTAAACAACAGTTTTGCTTTTTTTTTTTTCTATGAATGTCACTAATTTTGGTAATTTATATAAGTAGAACTATACAGTATTTGTCTTTTTGTGTCTGGCCTAATTCGCTTAGCATAGTGTCCTAAAATTTCACACATGTGATAGCATGTAACAGGATTTATTTCTATTTATAGCAAATAAATGTTCCATTATTTGAATATGTCACATTTGTTTATCCTTTCATCCATTCATGGTCATTTGGCTATTTTGAATACTAATGCTATGAATCTGAGTGTACAAGTGTATACAAGTATCTCTTTGAGACTCTCCTTTCAATTCTTTGCATATATGTCCAAAAGTGGCTGTGTTGGATCATATGGTAATTTTATTTTAATTTATTTTGAGGAACCACTATACTATTTTCCATAGGAGTTGTGCAATTTTACAGACTGCCACCATTGCAGAAGTGTTCTAGTTTCTTCATATATTAGGAAAACTTGTTATTTTCTATATGTGTTATTATTACTGTTATTATTATAGCAGACATTCTACTAGGAAGAGGTGATATCTCATTATTTTGATTTGCATTCTATACAGATTAATGACATTGACTACTTTTTTTCATTTAAATTTTAGTTACCATAAGGTGCAGTATTGGTTTTGGGAATAGAGTTGGCTGATTCATCACTTATATTCACACCCCCTACTCACCACATGTGCCCTCCTCCCCCCCTTTTTTTTAAAAGAGAAAGCACACCCACACCACTTGAGGGAGGGGCAAAGGAAGAGGTGAAGCAGATTCCCTAGTGACCCTGGGGAGGCTGGGTGAGGGCTCATTCCCAGGACCCTGAGGTCTTGACCTGAGCTGAAGGCAGACAGATAACTGACCAAACCAACCAGGTGCCCCCAAATGCCCCCTTTAATACCCATCACCTATCTAGCTCATCCCCCACCCACCTCCCTCCATCAACCCTTAGTTTGTTCTCTATACTTAAGGGTCTCTTTTGGTGTGTTTCCCTCTTTCTGTTTCCCCCCGCCTCCCATATATTCATCTCTTTTCTTTCTTAAATTCCACATATTAGTGAGATCATATGGCATTTGTGTTTCTCTAACTTATGTTGCTTAGTGTAATACATTTGAGCTCCATCCACATTCTGGCAGATTGGAAGATTTCATTTTTTTAATGGCTGAGTAATATTCCATTGTATATATGGACACATCTTCTTTATCCAGTCATCTGTTGAAGGGCATCTCAGCTCTCTCCATAGCTTGGCTATTGTTGATAATGCTGCTCTAAACATCAGGGTGCATGTAACCCTTCAAATCTGTATTTTTAATCTTTTGGGTAAATACCAAAGAGTGCAATTGCTGGGTTGTAGGGTAGCTCTATTTTTAACTTCTTGAGAAACTTCCATACAGTTTTCCAGAGTGGCTCCACCAACTTGCATTCCCACCAACAGTGTAAGAGGGATCCCCTTTCTACACATCCTCACCATTTGTTGTTTCTTGTTCTGTTTATTTTGGCCATTATGACTGGTGTGAGGTGGTATCTCATGGGGTTTTGACTTCTATTTCCCTGATGACAACTGATGTTGAACAATTTTTCATGTGTCTGTTAGCCATTCATATGTCTTCTTTGGAAAAGTGTCTGTTCGTGTGTCTGCTCATTTCTTAATTGGATTATTTGTTTTTGGGGTGGTGAGCCTGATAAGATCTTTATATATTTTGGATACTAGCCCTTTATTTGATACATCATTTGCAAATATCTTTTTCCATTTCATAGATTGCTTTGTTAATTGTTTCCTTCACTGTACAGAAGCTTTTTATTCTGATGAAGTTCCAATAGTTCATTTTTGGTTTTATTTCCCTTTTCTCAGCACATGTCTAATAAGTTGGTACAACTGATGTCAGAGAAGTTACTGTCTATGTTCTCCTCTAGGATTTTGATAGATTCCTGTCTCACATTGAGGTCTTTGATCCATTTTGTGTTTATCTTTGTGTATGGTGTAAAGGAATGGTCCAGTGTCGTCTTCTGCATATTGCTGTCCAGTTTTCCCAGCACCATTTGTCAAAGAGACTGTCTTTTTCCATTGGATAGTCTTTCCTGCTTTGTGAAGATTCATTGACCATAGAGTTGAGGGTCCATTTCTGGGGTCTCTATTTCTGTTCTGTTGATCTGTGTATCCGAGATTGTGCCAGTAACAAGCTGTCTTGATGATTACAGCTTTGTAATACAACTTGATATCTAGAATTCTGATGCCTTTAGTTTAGTTTTGTTTTTTTTTTCTTTCTCAGGATTGCTTTGGCTATTTGGGATCTTTTGTGGTTTCATAAAATTTAGGATTGTTCTAGGTCTGTGAAATGCTGATGGCATTTTGATAGGGATTGTGTTAAATGTGTAGATTGCTTTGGGAAGTACAGACATTTTAACAATGTTTGTTCTTCCAGTCCATGACCATGGAATGTTTTTCTATTTATTTCTGTCCTTTTAAATTTCTTCCACACATGATCTATAGTTAGCAGAGTATAGATCGTTTACCCTTTTATGTAGGTTTAATTCTAGATTTGTTTTTTGTTTTGGGTTGTTTTTTTGTTTTTGTTGTTGTTGTTGCGATTGCAAATGGGATCAATTCCTTGATTCCTTTTTCTGCTGTTTTGTTATTGCTGTAGAAAAAGGGAACAGATTTCTGCACATTGATTTTGTACCTGTAGCTTTGCTGGATTTATAAGTTCTAGCAGTTTTTTGGTGGAGTACTTTTGGGTTTTCTACCTAGAGTGTCAAGTCAGCTGCAAACAGTGAAACTTTGTCTTCTTCCTTGCTGATTTGGAGGCATATTATTTCTTTTCGTTATCGGATTGCCGAGGCTAAGACTTCAGTACTATGTTAAATACTAATGGTGAAAGTGGACATCCTTCTCTTATTCCTGAATGTAGAAGAAAGGATCTCCATTTCTCCACATTGAGGTAGAAATTAGCTCTGGGTCTTCTGTTTTTGGTCCTTATAATCTTGAGGTATGTTCCATCTATCCCTACTTTGTTGATCGTTCTTTTCAAGGAAGGATGTTGGAACAGTTTGAGAAGAATAGGTATTAATTATTCTTTAAATGTCTGGCAGAATTCCCCTGGGAAGCCATCTGTCCCTGAATTTTTGTTTGTTGGGAGATTTTTTATTGCTGATTCCATTTCTCTGCTGGTTATGGGTCTGTTCAAATTTTCTATTTCTTTCGGTTTCCATTTTGGTAGTTTGTACATTTCTAAGAATTTGTCCATTCTAGATGAGCAGTGTGTTGGCATGTAATTTTTCATAGTATTCTTTTAATTGTTTGTAGTTCTATGATACTAGTTATTATTCCTCTTTTTTTCATTTGTGATTTAATTTTTTCCGTCCTTTCTCTTTTCTTTGTTAAGTCCAGCTAGGGGTTTATCAGTTTTATTAATTCATTTGAAGAACCAGCTCTAAGTTTCATCAAAATCTTCTACTGGTTTTTTATTCTTTCTATATCGCTTATTTCTGCTCTAATTATTATTATTTCCCTTCTGCTGCTTTTACGCTTTATTTGCTGTTCTTATTCTAGGTCCTTTACTTACACCTTAAGGTTAGGTTGTGTATTTGAGACTTTTCTTGTGTCTTGAGGTAGGCCTGTATTGCTATATATTTCTCTCTTAGAACTGCCTTTTCTGCATCCCCAAGGTTTTCTCTGTCATGTTTTCATTTTCATTTGTGTCTGTGTATTATTCAATTTCTCTAACTTCCTTGGCTAATTTATTTAAAATATAAAAAAAATAAATGTACACTAAATATAAATGTAAATCATAATTGAAATATAAATATAAAGGGAAAAAAGTGAGAGGAGAATTATCAAACATGCTAATGATGTCTAAAGAAAGCTCATATAGCAATACTTTTATTCTCCCTTGTTTTTTTAATTGTTAAATTTTGAATAGTTTAACATTACAGAAAAGTGAACAAATTATAAGGGCACAGTTCTAGATATACAAATAGAACATGAACTGTATCATCTAAGCCATATATATACCTAGACCAGGTCCATACATCCCTCTCAATCCTCCCTGAATAGTGACACTATCCTGATTTCTATTTTTTATTATTTTAATTTTTTTTATTATGTTAGTTACCATACAGTACATCCCTGGTTTCTGATGTAATGTTCGATGATTCATTAGTTGCATATAACACCGAGTGCACCATGCAATACGTGCCCTCCTTACTACCCATCACCAGCCTATCCCATTCCCCCAACCTCCTCCCCTCTGAAGCCCTCAGTTTGTTTCTCATAGTGCATAGTCTCTCATGTTTCATTCCCCCTTCTAATTACCCCCTTTCTTTATCCATTTCATCCCCTACCGATCTTCCTAGTTCTTATGTTCCATAGATGAGAGAAATCATATGATAATTGTCTTTCTCTGCTTGACTTATTTCGCTTAGCATTCTCCGCCAGTGCTGTCCATGTTGCAGCAAATGTTGAGAACTCGTTCTTTCTCATAGCTAATATTCCATTGTATATATGGACCACAACTTCTTAATCCAGTCATCTGTTGAAGGGCATCTCGGTTCCTTCCACGATTTAGCTAATGTGGACAATGCTGCTATAAACATTGGGGTGCATATGGCCCTTCTCTTCACTACGTCTGTACCTTTGGAGTAAATACCCAGGAGTGCAATGGCTGGGTCATAGGGTAGCTCAATTTTTAACTTTTTTTTTTAATAATGATTTTTTATTATATTATGTTAGTCACCATACAGTACATCCCCGGTTTTCGATGCAAGGCTCGATGATTCATTAGTTGTGTATAACACCCAGTGCACCATGCAATATGTGCCCTTCTTACTACCCATCACCGGCCTATCCCATTCCCCCACCCCCCTCCCCTCTGTAGCCCTCAGTTTGTTTCTCATAGTCAATAGTCTCTCATGTTTCATTCCCCCTTCTGATTACCCCCCCTTTCTTTATCCCTTTCTTCCCCTACCGATCATTCTAGTTCTTATGTTCCATAGATGAGAGAAATCATATGATAGTTGTCTCTCTCTGCTTGACTTATTTCATTTAGCATTATCTCCTACAGTGCTGTCCATGTTGTAGCAAATGTTGAGAACTCGTTCTTTCTGATAGCTGAGTAATATTCCATTGTATATGTGGACCACAACTTCTTAATCCAGTCGTCTGTTGAAGGGCATCTCGGCTCCTTCCACGATTTAGCTATTGTGGACATTGCTGCTATGAACATTGGGGTGCATATGGCCCTTCTCTTCACTACGTCTGTATCCTTGGGGTAAACACCCAGTATTGCAATGGTTGGATCATAGGGTAGCTCAATTTTTAACTTTTTGAGGGACCTCCACACTGTTTTCCAGAGTGGCTGTACCAACTTGCATTCCCACCAACAATGGAGGAGGGATCCCCTTTCTCCACATCCTCTCCAACAATTGTTGTTTCTTGTCTTGTCTATTTTTGCCATTCTAACTGGCGTAAGGTGGTATCTCAGTGTGGTTTTGATTTGAATTTCCTTGATGGCTAATGATTTTGAACATTTTTTCATGTGTCTGTTAGCCATTTGTATGTCTTCATTGGAAAAGTGTCTGTTCATATCTTCTGACCATTTTTTTATTTGTTTATTTGTTTCTCGTGTATTGAGTTTGAGAAGTTCTTTGTAGATCTTGGATACCAGTCCTTTATCTGTAGTGTCATTTGCAAATATATTCTCCCATTCCGTGGGCTGCCTCTTAGTTTTTCTGACTGTTTCCTTGGCTGTGCAGAAACTCTTAATCATGATGAAGTCCCATAAGTTCATTTTATCTTTTGTTTCTCTTGCCTTAGGGGATGTATCATGAAAAAGGTTGCTTTGGCCGATGTCGTAGAGGTTGCTGCCTATGTTCTCCTCTAGAATTTTGATGGATTCCTGTCTCACATCGAGGTCTTTCATCCATTTGGAGTTTATTTTTGTGTATGATGTGAGATAGTGGTCAAGTTTCATTCTTTTGCATGTAGCTGTCCAATTTCCCAGCACCATTTATTGAAGAGACTGTCTTTTTCCCACCGGATGTTTTTTCCTGCTTTATCAAATATTAGTTGCCCAAAGAGCTGAGGGTCCATTTCTGGGCTCTCTATTCTGTTCCATTGGTCTATGTGTCTGTTTTTGTGCCAGTACCATGCTGTCTTTGTGATCACAGCTTTGTAGTACAGCTCGAAATCCGCCATTGTGATGCACCCAGCTTTGTTTTTCCTTTTCAACAGTTCCTTGGAGATTCGGGGTCTTTTCTGGTTCCATACAAATTTAAGGACTATTTGTTCCAGTTCTTTGAAAAATGTCCTCGGTATTTTGATCGGGATAGCATTGAAAGTGTAGATTGCTCTGGGTAGCATTGACATTTTAACTATGTTAATTCTTCCGATCCCTGAGCGTGGAATATCTTTCCATCTTTTTATGTCTTCCTCAATGTCTTTTAAGAGTGATTTATAGTTTCTAGAATATAGGTCCTTTACGTCTCTGGTTAAGTTAATTCCAAGGTAACGTATGGTTTTTGGTGCTATTGTAAATGGGATGGATTCCCTAATTTCTCTTTCTTCGTTCTCGTTATTCGTGTACAGAAATGCAACTGATTTCTGAGCATTGATTTTGTATCCCGCCACATTACTGAATTCCTCTATCGCTTCTAATAGTTTGGGAGTGGCTTCTTTTGGGTTTTCCATATAAAGTATCATGTCATCTGCGAAGAGAGACATTTTGAAATCTTCTTTGCCGATTAGGATACCTTTTATCCCTTTTTGTCGTCTGATTGCTGTTGCAAGGACTTCTAGTACTATGTTGAATAATAGTGGCGAGAGTGGGCATCCTTGTCGTGTTCCTGATCTTAAGAAAAAGACTTCCAGCTTTTTCCCATTGAGAATGATACTTGTGTAGGCTTTTCATAGATGGTTTTTATGAGATTGAGAGATGTACGCCTTATCCCTACACTGTGAAGGGTTTTAATCAGGAAAGGATGCTGTATTTTGTCAAATGCTTTTTCAGCATCGATTGAGAGGATCGTATGGTTCCTGAGTCTCTTCTTGTTGATATGATGTATCACGCTGATTGATTTGCAAATATTGAACCACGCTCGCATCCCAGGTATGAATCCCACTTGATCATGATGGATAATCCTTTTAATGTACTGTTGAATTCTATTAGCCAGGATCTTGTTGAGGATCTTGGCGTCCATATTCATTAGGGAAATCGGTCTATATTTCTCCTTTTTGAGGGGGTCTTTGCCTGGTTTGGGGATCAAGGTAATATTGGCCTCATAGAATGAGTTTGGTAGCTTTCCTTCTGTTTCTATTTTTTGAAATAGCTTTAGGAGAATAGGTATTATTTCTTCTTTGAATGTTTGGTAGCATTCCCCAGGAAAACCATCCGGGCTTGGAGTGTTGGTTTTTGGAGGTTGTTTATCAGTGACTCAATCTCTTCATAATTAATTGACCTGTTTAAAAAATCAATGTCTTCCTGTTTCAGTCTTGGTAGTTTATGGGTTTCCAGGAAGGCCTCCATCTCTTCCAGATTGCTTAATTTAGTGGCATAAAGCTGTTGATAAAAGTTTCTAATAATCCTTCCAATATCATTGGTGTTGATTGTGACCCCTCCTTTTTCATTCATAATTTTATTAATTTGTGTCCTTTATTCTTTTGGATAAGTCTTGCCCGCGGTCTGTCAATTTTATTGATTCTCTCAAAGAACCAGCTTCTAGTCTGTTGATCTGCTCTACTGTACTTGTAGTTTCTAATTCATTGACTTCTGCTCTAATCTTGGTCAACTGCTTCCTAGTGAGTGGAATAGGCTGTCCCTCTGTTGCTGTTCCAGCTTCTTGAGGTGAGAATATAAAGACTGCATTTTAGATTTTTCTATTCTTTTGAGTGAGGCTAGGATGGCTATGTATTTCCTCCTTAGGACTGCCTTTGCAGTATCCCATAGGTTTTGGACTGTTGTGTTTTCATTCTCATTGGTCTCCATAAATTGTTTAAATTGATTTTTGATTTCCTGGTTTATTGAATCATTCCTGAGCAGGATGGTTCTTATTCTCCAAGTGTTTGAGTTTCTTCCAAATTTTTCCTTGTAGTTGATTTCCAATTTCAGAGCGTTTTGGTCTGAGAATATGCAGGGAATAATTTCAGTTTTGGTATTGGTTGAGACCTGTTTTGTGTCTCAGAACATGGTCTATTCTTGAGAATGTTCCATGGGCATTAGAATAGAATGAGTATTCTTTGGTGGGGTGTAGTGTTCTACATATATCTATGAGGTCCAATTCGTCGAGTGTGGCATTCAAAGCTTTTGTTTCTATGTTGGTTTCCTCTCCAGTGCTCTGTCTATTGCTGAGAGTGGAGTGTTGAGGCCCCCTACTATTGACGTATTTTTATCTATATGTCTCATTATTCTGATTAAGTGTTGGCTTGTGTATCTTGCTGCTCCCCTCTTGGGGCATATATATTTTTAATTGTCATATCCACTTGTTCGATACATCCTTTAAGATTAATATAGTGCCCTTCTGTGTCTCTAACTGTAGTCTTTAAATTCCATTTTGTCTGATATGAGAATTGCTACTCCTGGCTTTATTGGAGGTCTATTGGCAGGAAAGATGGTATTCCATCCCTTTACTTTCAGTGTGATGTATCTTTAGGTTCAAAATGAGTCTCTTGTAGACAGCAAATGGATGGGTCATGTCTTTTTATCCAATCTGCAGCCCTGTGATGTTTTATGGGAGCATTTAGGCCATCTACATTTAGACTGACTATTGAGAGATATGATTTTAATGATGCCATGTTGCCAGTAAAGTCTTTGTTTCTAATGATTGCCACTTTCTGTTCTGTATCACTCTTGGGGCCTTTTTCCATTCATAGAGCACCCTTAATATCTCCTGTATCACTGGTTTTGTGGTTACGAAATTGGTCAATGACTGGCGAATCTGGAAGGTCTTTATGTCTCCATCAATTTTGAATGAAAGCCTTGCTGGATAGAGGATCCTTGGCTACATGTTTTTCTCTGAAAGAGCTTTAAAAATGCCCCCCCACCCTTTCTGTCATTCCAGTTCTGTGTAGACAGGTCTGACATAATCTGATACCTTTGCCTTGGTACATGAGAAATTTCTTTGCCCTGGCTGCTTTCAATACTGTATCCTTGGATCTAATATTTGCAAATTGCACTATGACGTGACGTGGCATAGGTTTGTCGTGGTTGAGCTTGGGTGGGGTCCTCTCTGCCTCTTGGACACGAATGCTTTTTTCCTTTGGTAGATTAGGGAAGTTCAGATATCTCTTCTAGAGCTCTGTTTTTCTCCACCCCCTCGTGGATGCCGATGATTCTTACATTGGATCGTTTCATTGCGTCGGTAATCTCCCGTAACCTACATTTGTGGGCGTAGATGTTTTTTAAGTTCAGCTTCTATTTTCGTTTTTTCTTCTACTAACCCATCCTCCAATTCGCTAATACGTTTCTCTGCCTCGGTGACCCTGGCCGTTAGAGCCTCTGGTTTTGCCTGCATTTGATTCATAGCATTTTTAATTTCTGCCAGATTTGCCCTCATTTTTGCCCTTAGAGATTCTATATTCTCGCTAATATTTTCATTAATATTTTTTTCAAGTCTACATATCATCTTGACCATTGTTACTCTGAACTCCATTTCTGATAATTTGGTTATATCCATATCCATTATTTCTGTTGCAGAGGCCACAGACTCATTTTCTTTTCTTTGCTGGGGGGGGGGATTTCTCGTCATTCTGATGAGGAGAGGTTTCGGGGTTGTTCAGAGCCCAAATTATTGACCAGGGCCCATGCAGTGCTCACTTGTTTTATAGGGACCTTAGGGATGTGGGCTTCTTGATTTTTCAGCCTGCCTTCTGGGGGAGGGCGCTGCTGTACTGATACTCAGGCTATCCTGTTTGGGTGGAGTCTCCCTGTCCCCTGCAAGGGGGGATGGGGATGGGCACAGTGTGAGCCGGTATTTCCAGGCTTTTGTTCTCTGGCAGCTTTCCCTGGCAGTTTGCTGTGCGTCTTCTGAGAGTCATAACAGCAGTGGCCTAATCCCAGCCTCTCTCAGAAGAGAGAGATAGCAGACCGCTCTCCCCTGAGCTCTCGTGGCCACTTTAACTGTTTCTGTTGGTGCTGTTAATCCCTACAGCATCCCGAGATGTGTGCCCCTCAGCCATCGTCCCAGCCCTCACTTCCAGAGCCATGTCCTTTGTGTTTCTCACACCGCCAGCCATGCCCACGTGCTCCAGAGCTCTGTTTCAGTGTGGTTCACGCGCATTCCGGAGCTCTGCTTTTCAGACTGGTCGCGTGCGTTCCGGGCTCTTGGGTTCAGTCTGCTCTCTCATGGGTGCTGGTTCGTGAATCCAGCCACTCCCCAGTGCAGGTGGAATCCTCTTCCCAGTGCCCAAATGCGGCGGCTCCCTCCTCCTTCAATTTATCTTCCAGTATCTGTGCGGGGATTCACGGCTCCCCGCTTCCTACCTCAATACTCAGCACTGGAGATGTTCGTTTGTAGAGATCCAGATGTATCTTCCTTTGTCTCAGGATGGTCTGGTTCCTGTGCAGCTCAACTCGGGACCAGCTGAAAAAGGGGGGACCCCTACTCCTCTGCCATCTTAACTCCTCTTCTCTGGACTCTTCTTTTAAAAATAAAATCATAAATCTAGTGAAGGAGAAACCGACATTTAAACCTTTGACATGCTGAAAAACCACTTGGAAGGGAAGTGTAAGAGAAAATTCCTGTAACTTTATAGAAGTAGGAAACCATCATACACTTAGACTTTGAAGATATTTACCAATGAAAGTGGGATAAGATTGCAACAAAGTGGCCACCTGCAAGACAAAGGCACTAATTTAAGATTGAAGATGAATTGGAAAAAAAAAGAGAACATTCCCTCTAGTCCCACCACTACCCCCTCGCAAGTCAAGAGTACCACAAATGACAGATGCTGCTGCTGGAGGAAAAGCAAAATAATCGAAAGAGATACCCAAGAATAAAAGAGCCTTGGTAGAAGTCAGGGTTTTCAAACAATAAGTTAGTTCCACCACCATAGTAGAGCGAAACAAACGAAAGAATGCAAGTTTGAACGCAATGAAATGTTTAAAACAAACTTAGTAGCATCATCACACAATCACTCAAGCTGATAGGTGGAGGAAGCTGACAGTCCCTACCGTGGTGGAAAGGGAGCCTGGTGAGGGATTGCTCAGCTTCCCCAGTTGTGCAAGACTTTGGTAAATCCATCTCTTCTCTTGATAATAACAAGGTTTGCCTATTCTGTTAATCTTTTCAAAGAACCAACTTATTTTGCTGATTTTCTCTATTTTATCCTCTATTTTGTTTGCCTCTGCTCTTATCTTTATTATTTTTTTCCTTTCAGTGGCATCAGTTCAGTTTTCTCTTCTTTTTCAGTTCGTTCTTTTATTGATTTGACGTCTCTTTCCTTTTTGAATGTGTGCATTGAAATTTTCCTTTGAGCACTGCTGTACACTATTCCATAGTTTTCTTTTTAGTTGTAGTCTTTCTTACTCATTTCTAAGTATTTACTTTTCCTAGTGATTTATTTTTTAAATTTATTTATTTTACAGAAAGAGAGAGAGAGAATATGTGCGAGGGGAAGGGCAGAGGGAGAGGGAAAGAAATCCTCAGCAGACTCCCTGCTGAGCGTGGAGCCAGATGCTGGGTTTGATTCCATGACCCAGAGATTGTGACCTGAGCTGAAATCAAGAGTTGGACGCTTTTAATGGACTGAGCCATCCAGGCACCTTCTAGTGATTTGTTCTTAATATATTGGTTATTTAGGACTCCATTATTTATATCCATGTATTTTCTTTCCTTATTGATTCCTAGCTTGATCCTTGGAGAAAATATTTGATATAAGTTTGATCTTTCATACATTATGGGTAAAAGAAATTTATTATTGTGTATTAGATATTTTGTATACAAAAACATTATGCTAAGTGAAAGAAGCCAGACATAATAGGTCAGTTATTGTGTGATTCTTTCCATGTTATATTTGAAAAGTAGGTAAATCCACAGATAAAGTAGAAGAGTGGTGGTAACCACGTCATAAGGAATGGGGAATGAACAATGATTACTTAATGTGTACATGTTGTTCTCTGGATGGTGAAAATGGTTTGAAACTAGAGAAAGATGGTAGTCACACAACATTGTGAGTATGTTTAAATGCTACCAACTGTATATTTTAAAATTTTAAACCACTTATACAATTTTAAAATGGTTAATTGTACACTTTGTGATTTCACTTCGATAGAAAAATTTGTCTGAAGAATAGCAGATAAATGAAGGTATTTTTATTAGAGATAGTATATTTAAAGGCTTACTGGAAAAACACAGCGTTGAGATAATCTTTAAAAAGAGAAAAGTAGAAAGAGCATTTAAGCAAAAATAGTACTGATGAAAGCACACACAGACCATGAAGTAGTAAAAATATAGAAAGTATTGAAAAATTAAAAGGAAGGCACTCTTACTTTGAGGATTTGGAGGCTTTATTTGGAATTTGCATCCCAGGAGGCAGTGAAAAAGATCATATATATTCTTAACTGGAAACTGAGATGATTTGGAAGATTACTGTTGAAGTTTTAGGACATAAGAAAAGATGGAAAATGTTTGAAGTTAGAAGTTTGAACATTTTTAAAAATACACTATGAAGTTAAAAAATAAATTGTACATGTCCTTTTAATTTGTGAAAGGCTAAAATGAGAAAGTCTCTGAAAATAAATGATTTAATGTAACGTAGAATAGAAAAATAAAATTTTAACTTGTATAAATTATTGATGGGGTTATTTTATTTGATATGATATTTATTTTTTATTTTAAAGATTTTGTTTATTTATTTGACAGAGAGAGACAGCCAGCGAGAGAGGGAACACAAGCAGGGGGAGTGGGAGAGGAAGAAGCAGGCTCCCAGCAGAGCAGGGAACCTGATGTGGGGCTTGATCCCAGAACACCGGGATCACGCCCTGAGCCGAAGGCAGACGCTTAACTGAGCCACCCAGGCACCCCTTTAATATGATATTTAAACACAATATCTTGAATCATGTAATAATATAAAATCACAAGAAAGTGTTCATGACCAAAGAAGACAAAGTTATCTTAAAAGATCTGGAAACTCAGATCATGGCTATGCTTTCATTTTAGTTTTCCTGGTTAAAAGGGGACTGACTAAAAATTGAGGCTGACTTAATGCAGACTTAAATCTAAAAAGGATACTATGTAAAAGATTTCCATTAAAAGTAATAACGAATTATATATATGTTTCTGTGACTGTTCTCTCTAAAAAATATTATCCTTTAAAACCTTTATTTTGCATAATGGTTTGAATAAATTGAAATTTTATATATTGTTTTATCTTTTAATTATTTTTACTAGGTAGAGGAGCATACCATCACCACACAGAGAGTTTTCCAAGACCGACAATATCAGATTGATGCTGCCATTGTTCGTATTATGAAGATAAGGAAAACACTTAACCACAATGTACTTCTGTCAGAATTGTATAACCAGCTAAAATTTACACTAAAGGTAAACAGATCTATCAAAAATTCCGTAACATTGAGTACTTTTAAATAAAATAAGTAGGGGCGCCTGGGTGGCACAGCGGTTAAGCGTCTGCCTTCGGCTCAGGGCATGATCCCAGTGTTACGGGATTGAGCCCCATATCGGGCTCTTCTGCTATGAGCCTGCTTCTTTCTCTCCCACTCCCCCTGCTTGTGTTCCCTCTCTCACTGGCTGTCTCTATCTCTGTCCAATAAATAAATAAAATCTTTTAAAAAAATTCCTTTAATAAATAAATAAATAAATAAATAAATAAATAAATAAATAAATAAATAAAATAAGTAAAATACTGTGTGTTAGTATGGTTATCACAGTGAGTAGAATACAGGACTCATCTCCCTTTTTTGTTATAGTCTACCCTATTAAATTTTAGCTGTATCAATTTTACAGGCAGAAACAATAAATTGTGACATTTTGAAAAGTAACAACAGAAAAAAAGGAAAAATTAACCTCATGATCCAATTTTAAGTATTTTCACTCTACCTCCATAATTTAGATGCTTCTGCATGATAGATCTCCTTTATAGAATACAAGAGTTGTCTTTTTTCTCTACTGCTTGTAACTGAATACTTCACAGTTACTAGCAGAGAGGCCTTTGATCTCATTATGATAGTCCTTTCTCTGTTTTTGCCTCTTATAAGGATTCATCTTGATGATGTATTAAATGTTATGATCTAGAAAATCATATAGCAATATATGGCAAATTATTTCTTATCATTTTTAAAAATTGAGACTTAAAAAAAAATAGTTACCTCTATTTTGATTGGTTCTTATAGCTTAAGTTTTTTAATAAATTTTCTGAGGTAATAATTATTAAAAATTTCAAGCAACTAATGAATCATTGAAAACCACATCAAAAACTAATGATGTACTGTATGTTGGCTAATTGAACATAATTATAATAAAAATATAATAAACAAAAATAACCTTAAAATGTCAAAAAAATTTTCAAGCAATTTGTCAGCATTTTGTCTTTAAAATGAAGTGAGGGGCGCCTGGGTGGCACAGCGGTTAAGCGTCTGCCTTCGGCTCAGGGCGTGATCCCGGCGTTATGGGATCGAGCCCCACATCAGGCTCCTCCACTATGAGCCTGCTTCTTCCTCTCCCACTCCCCTGCTTGTGTTTCCTCTCTCGCTGCCTGTCTCTCTGTCCAATAAATAAATAAAATCTTTATTAAAAAAATAAAATTTAAAATTTTGAAATTTGAAAGCTGTTTCTTCTCTGAGGTAAAAATTCCTTACTCTTGAAGTCTCTCTGGGTTCTCTACCCATGGCCCTATTGGGTGCTTGTTGTACTTTAGTAAATTATGGAATTACTTTCCCTAATATGCTTACAGTGAGAGCAGTCTCTACATCCTAACTAAACGTGTGCCTAATAGAAACAGTTGTGCTGAGGGTATTAGCTATCTTCTGCATTCTAGAGCCTTTTTTATGTGGCAGTGGTGACTTCTTTGTCTCTGCAAAGTTATTAAAAAATTGAAAGTATGATTTTTTTTAAACAAGATGCAGTCCAGATGCACTTTTATTCCATTCCTTATGTACTAATTGTGCTTTATTCTTATTTAGTCTAGATTTCATAGTAGTAATTTCTCTTAGTTAAGAAATGTATTGTTCCTGAAAAATATGAATAATAAAAATATATAAAAATGTGATCATTTCTTTTTTTTTTTTTTTTGTATTTGACGGGAGATCTGATGGGAAATATTGTAATTTCATTTTTATTAACCCTAATAATTTACTTTATTTCGTAGCCTTCTGATCTGAAGAAGAGAATAGAATCCTTAATTGACAGAGACTACATGGAAAGAGATAAAGAAAATCCAAACCAGTACAAGTATATTGCATGAAGCTCTGGCTTTAATTTGAATATCTGACATGATACCTACTTTCAGTAGGTGCCTCACGGTCCTGTTAATTGATTAAAATATTCCACTGATATTTGAATAAAAGCAATGCATTAAAAATACAAATGCAGAATTACAATTTTCACCAACATTCTCCATTAAAGTATACAATTTTCTGAATGACAGTTTTTTAAATGTCACTTTTACAGTGTATTTAATGATCTAAAACTTTCTGGAATACTTCATACCGTTTGCAGTCTATCCTTCATTCCAGTGTAGTTCATGTTTATTACGTAAGTGTTCATTAGTTTCATAAAGAACAAGTCTCATATAAAGCAACATATATCCCAAACACATTAAATGTAAAATGCAAAATTAATTATATATTTGAATTATTTAAATTCTATTTGAATTTAGGAGCAAATGCCACTTATTTGTCCTTATGTTGGTTTTTCTGGTAAAATTAGTCATGGAATAATGCAAAATATTTAATATTAAGCATATAATCAATGTTAAAATTTACCTGTAATATGAAAAAATCATTTTAGACATCTTTTAACAATTTATTTCAGATACAGACACACACAAATACACACACACATATATATATACACATATAAAATTGTGGTAAAATATAATTTGAAATTTACCATTTTAACCACTTATTTCATTACAGTTTTTGGCTTCTTTTTTATTTTGTGTGACAACAGATATGACTATCACTATTCTTTTCAGTTCTCATTTGCATGGAATATGTTTTCTATCTTTTGCTTTTTAGCCTGTGTGTGTCCTTAGATTTAAAAAAATGAGTCTCGGGGCGCCTGGGTGGCACAGCGGTTAAGCGTCTGCCTTCGGCTCAGGGCGTGATCCCGGCGTTGTGGGATCGAGCCCCACATCAGGCTCCTCCGCTATGAGCCTGCTTCTTCCTCTCCCACTCCCCCTGCTTGTGTTCCCTCTCTCGCTGGCTCTCTCTCTGTCAAATAAATAAAATCTTTAAAAAAAAAAAAAAAGATAAAAAAATGAGTCTCTTCTGGATAGTATATAGTTGGAAATTATCTTTTAATTAAGGATTTTAAGTCATATGCATCTGAAGTAATTATAGATGTAAAATAATTACTATTGCTATTTACTTTATTCTCCTTCCTTTCTTCCCTTTCAGCTTTCTCTTGTGTTTTCACAGATTTTTTTTGTAGTAGAATATTTTCATTCCCTTCTCATTTCTTTTTCAGCATATATTCAAAACCTTTTGCTTACTGTTTATTTTCCTTTCATTTTAAATGTTAACTCCCATTAGCATTTTGTACCCCATGTCAGGAGGTGAATTTTCTCAACTTTTGTTCATCTGAGAATGCCTTAACTTCTGAATTTTAAAGAAACACTTTGCCAGATATACTGTTCTTAGTAGTTAGCATTTTTCTATCACCACCTTAATATATCATCTCACTCCCCCTAAACTACATGATTTCTGTTCAGCAGGCTGCTAATATCCTAAGAGTAGTATGCTTGTATGAAATAAGTAGATTTTCTCTTGCACCTTTCAAGATAATGTCTCTGTCTTGTGTGTGTCTTTTCACAGGTTGCTTATGATATATATTAGTATAGGTGTGTGAGATTTTGAATTTTCATGTCCGTTTCTCTCATATTTGGGGACTCTTTGCCCATAGCTTCAAATACTTCACTTTTTTAAAATAATTATGTATGTTAGTCACCATACAGTACATCCCTGGTTTTTTATGTAAAGTTCCATGATTCATTAGTTGCATGTAACACCCGGTGCACCATGCAATTAATGCATGCCCTCCTTACTACCTATCACCAGCCTATCCCATTCCCCTACCCCCCTCCCCACTGAAACCTTCATTTTCTTTCCCAGAGTCCACAGTCTCTCAGGGTTCATTCCCCCCCATTTATCCCCCCTTCATTCTTCCCTTCCTTCTCCTACCGATCTTCCTACTTATGTTGCATAAATGAGTGAAACCATATGATAATTGTCTTTCCCTGCTTGACTTATTTCACTTAGCATAATCTCCTCCAGTCCTGTCCATGTTGCAGCAAATGTTGAGAAATCTTTCTTTTTGATAGCTGAGTAATATTCCATTGTGTATATGGACCACACCTTCTTTAGCCATTCGTCTGTTGTGGGGCATCTCAGCTCCTTCCACAATTTAGATATTGTGGACAATGCTGCTATGAACATTGGGGTACATATGGCCCTTCTCTTCACTACGTCTGTATCCTTGGGGTAAATACCCAGTAGTGCAATGGCTGGGTCATGGGGTAGCTCAATTTTTAACTTTTTAAGGGACCTCCACACTGCTTTCCAGAGTGGCATTACCAACTTGCATTCCCACCAACAGTGTAAGAGGGATCCCCTTTCTCCACATCCTCTCCAACAATTGTTTCCTGCCTTGTCAATTTTTGCCATTCTTTTTTTTTTTTTTATGATAAGCTAGTCGCCATATAGTAATCATTAGTTTTTGATATAGTGCTCCATGATTGATTGTTTGCATGTAACACCCAGTGTTCCATGCAATACATGCCCTTCTTAATACCCATCGCTGGGCTAACCCATACCCCCAACCCCCTTCCCTGTAAAACCCTTGGTTTGTTTCCCAGAGTCCATAGTCTCTCGTGGTTCATTTTCCCTTCTGTTTACCCCCTTTCATTATTCCCTTCCTCCTACCAATTGCCCTGCTATTCCTTATGTTCCACAAATGAGTGAAAGCATATGATAATTGTCTTTCTTTGCTTGAGTTATTTCACTTCGCATAATCTCCTCCAGTCCCATTTCTGAGAGAAAACTTTAAATATCTAAACAAATGATGAGATATCTAAATCTCATTGATTGGGTGACTCAGAGTTGTTAGGATGTAACTTACATCCATTGTACAATAGCAATATAGTGACAGATTCCCAGCAGTCTTTTGCTTGTTTTTTTATTATTATTATAATTTTTATTATGTTAATCACCATACAGTACATCCCTGGTTTTTGTGTAAAGTTCCATGAATCATGAGTTGCATATAACACTGTGAGCCGGTATTTCCAGGCTTTTGTTCTCTGGTGGCTTTCCCTGGCAGTTTGCTGTGCCTCTTCTGAGAGTCAGAGCAGCAGTGGCCAAATCTCAGCCTCTGTCTCAGAACAGTGGGATCACGGACTGTTCTCCACTGATGTTCTGGCCACTTTAACTCTGTTTCTGTTGGTGCTGCTCAACCCTGCAGCGTCCTGGGATGTGCACCCCAGACCCGGTGTCCCAGCACTCACTTCCAGGGATGGTACATCTCTGTCCTTTGTGTTTTTAACACTGCCAGCCGCCCCTGTGCGCTCCTGGAGCTCCTGGTCTCAGTCTGGTTCCAGTGAGCTCACTGGAGCCACATTTGAGTCTGGTGCTACGCGTTCCCCAGCTCACGGTCTCAGTCTGCTCTCTCGTGGGTGCTGGTCCATGAGTCCGCAGGGTTCCCCACGCAGGTGGCTATTGCTTCCCGGTGCCCGAATGTGGCGGCTCTCCCCCCCTTCCTTTTATCTTCTGATATCTGTGCGCAGTTTCACAGCTCCCCGTTTCATACCTCAATACTCAGCGCTGGAGATTTTCATTTGTAGAGATCCAGATGTATTTTCTATTTCAGAAGTTCTTACTCTGAGTTCATTTTTCTTTTTTACACGTTTACTTAGAAATGATCAGAAATGTTACCTATCTTATGGTATGGTTAATTTAAAAAAATCATACATTAAAAAAGAAACAATCACTGCAGTATCTAGGTAACATTCACCATGACATATAAGGCAGTTTTTATGTTATGAGAACTTTTAAGATTTACTATCTTAGCAACTTTCTAGTATATAGTAAAGTATTGCTAACTGTAATCACCATGCTGTATATTAGATCCACAGGGCTTACTGATTTTATCATTAGAAGTTTTTACCTTTTGACCACCTTCACCTATTTCATTCCCCACCCCAAATAGCACATTCAGCAACCACTGTTCTCTATGAGTTTGTGGGTTTTTTTTTTTTCTTTTTCCTTTTAGAGTTTAGGTACCATTTAGGTAACACAGCATTTGGTTTTCTCTGTTTCACTTAGCACAATATACTAATGATCCATTTTGTTGTCACAAAAGGCAGGTTTTCCTTCTTTTTTGTAACTGAGTAAAAAAAATGTTTTTAAATAAAAATATAAATATATATAATATACATTTATATGTGTATATATAATGTACATTTATTTTTAAACATATTTATACATATATTTTGCAAGTGGCTGTTCAGTTTTTCTAATACCATTATTGAAGAGATTATTTTGTCCCCAATGCATATTTTTGGCTTCTTTGTTGACCATACACATATATGTGGGTTTATTTGGGGGCTGTCTATAGTTTTATGGTCTATATGTGTTTTTACCTTAATATTATACTGATTTGATTACTCTATTTTTCATATTTTTTTTTATTTTTTAATTTTTTTAAAGATTTTATTTATTTATTTGACAGAGAGACAGGCAGCGAGAGAGGGAACACAAGCAGGGGGAGTGGGAGAGGAAGAAGCAGGCTCATAGTGGAGGAGCCTGACGTGGGGCTCGATCCTGTAACACCGGGATCATGCCCTGAGCCGAAGGTAGACGCTTAACCTCTGTGCCACCCAGGCGCCCCTAATTTTTTAATTTTTTTAAACTTTTTTTATTGGAAAAATTTTTTTAAATTTTTTATTATGTTCAGTTAGCCAACATGTACATCTTTTTAGTTTTTGATGTAGTGTTCAATGATTCATTAGTTGCATGTAACACCCAGTGCTCATCACAACACATCCCCTCCTTAATACTCATCTCCCAGGTCCCCATCCTCCCAATTCCCTCCCTTCTGTAACCCTCACTTTGTTTCCCGGAGTCAAGTGTCTCTCATGGTTTGTTTCCCTCTCTGATTTCTTCCCATTCAGTTGTCCCTCTCTTGCCCTATGGTCCTCCCTGCTATTGCTTTTGTTCACATATGAATGAAACCATATGATGATTGTCTTTCTCTGATTGACTTACTTCACTTAGCATGATCTGCTCTTCAGTTCCATCCATGTTGATGCAACTGGTGGGTATTCAGTCTTTCTGATGGCTGAGTAATATTCCATTGTATATATGGACCATGTCTTCTTTATCAAGTCATCTATTGAAGGGCAACATGGCTCCTTCCACAGTTTGGCTATTGGGGACAATGCTGCTATGAACATTGGGGTGCAGGTGCCCTTCTTTTCACTATATCTGTATCTTTGGGTATAGTGCAATTGCTGGGTTGTAGGGTAGCTCTATTTTTAATATCTTCAGGAACTTCCATACTGTTTTCCAGAGTGGCTGCACCAGCAAAAGGGATCCCCTTTCTCTACATCCTCTCCAACATTTATTGTTTCCTGTCTTGTTAATTTTGGCCATTCTGAGTGGTGTAACTTGGCATCTCATTTTGGTTTTGGTTGTATTATTTTCACTTTGTGATACAGTTTGAAATCAGAAAATGTGATGTCTCCGATTTTGTTCTTTCTCAATATTGCTTTGCCTATTCAGAGATTTTTGTTGTTTTATATAAAATTTTTAATGATTCTAGTACTGTGAAAAATGCCTTTAGTGTTTTAATAAGGATTGCACTGAATCTATAGATTGTTTTGGTGATATAAACCATTTAACAATATTAATTCTTCCCATCTATGAGATGGTATATTGTTCTATTTATAGTGTCTTCAGTTTTATTCATCAGTGTCTTATAGTTTTAAAAAAATGGGTCTTTCATGCAGTTATTTCAGATATTTTTTTAGATGCAATTGTAAATGGGACTGTTTTCTTAATTTCTCTTTTTGATAGTTCATTTTTACAGACTTCTGTATACTAATTTTGCAGTTTTATTTTGCAACTTTACTCAATTCATTTCTTAGTTCTGATAAGTTTTTGTTGTTGACTTTTTAAGGGTTTTCTACATATACTGTCATGTCATCTGCTGATGGTAATAGTTTACTCCTTTTCAATTTGGACATAGTTATTTCTTTCTCTTGTCTGATTGTTGAAGGTAGGGTTTCCAATATTATATTGAACAAAAATGGTGAAAGTGGGCATTTTTGTTGTGTTCCTGATTTTAAAGGAAATACTTTCAGTATTTCACCATTGAGTATGATTTTAGCTGTGGGTTATCATTATAGCCATTACTGTGTTCAGGTACTTTTCTCTATACCCAGTTTGTTGAGAGTGTTTATCATGAATCATCACTGAATTCTATTCAAATGCTTTTTCTGCAACTACACAAGGTCATATAATTTTTATACTTCATTTTGTTGTGTATCATGTTGTTTGATTTGCAGATGTTGAACAATTATTGCGTCCCTGGAATAAGTTCCACTTGATCATAAATT
The DNA here is from genome assembly GCF_023065955.2 of Ursus arctos. NCBI lineage: Eukaryota > Metazoa > Chordata > Mammalia > Carnivora > Ursidae > Ursus > Ursus arctos. The sequence continues at coordinate 1,054,290 of NC_079874.1, forward strand.
CCACTTAATCATCTTTTTCATTGTTGTTGAATTAGTTTTATTAATATTTTTGAGGATATTTTCATCTGTGTTCTTTAGGGATATGCTCCTTCAGTTTTCTTATCTTGTGTCAACCTTGTGTGGTTCTGGTTTTACGGTAATGCTGACTTTGTAAAATGGTTTAAAAGTATTGTCTCCTTTTTTCATTTTTTGGGAATGTTTGAGAAGCATTTGTGTTAATTCTTTCAGTTGTTGGTAGATTTCAACGGTGATGCTATCTGGTTCTGAACTTTTCTTTTTTGGGAGATTTTTATTATTCCCTAGTGTTTGTATATTGTTTTATCATGATTCTGTTATGTTATATAGTTTTAGGTATTTATCCTGTCTTTTTTTAAAACAGCAGCAAACATTTGTTATCAGTTTCTGCAAGTGAGGTATTTGATTGTGGTTTAGATGAGTGGTTAGGGCTTGGCGTATCTCATGAAGTGGCAGTCAAGATGTCAGCAGGAGCTGCAGTTACATGAAGGTTTGACTGGGGCTGGAGAATCCACTTCCACAATGACTCTTCACATACTGTCAAGTTGATACGCGTCTTGGCAGGAAGCCTCAGTTCCTCTCCACATGGGCCTCTCCAGAGAGCTGCTAAGGATTCTCATGACATTGCAGCACATGGTACCACATTCTTGGGAAATAACTGTCTTTTTTATTATAGCCACCCTAGTGGATATATCGTAACATCTCCTTGTAGTTTTAATTTGCATGCTCCTCATCACTAATGATGTTGAACATATTATATACTTATTTGCTCTGTAGATCTTTTTTGATTAAGTATCTAAATCTTCCACTTATAATTGGGTTATTTATTGATGTTGTAACCACAAACTCACTGCTAGATGAGTGGAATAGGTGGACTGTCCTCACTTGGAGCTCTCATCACATCTAAGGTCCATCCTCTTGTTACTCATGCCTAACTTCTTGCCTAACATTTCTATTGTATTTGGTATTGATAGCCTTAATTTCTACTCTGATTTTTCTTTCCTTCCATTGCTTGGACTTTTTTGTTCTTCTTTGCTTTGTTTTTCTATTTAAGGTTAGGTTGAGTTAGATTGTTTATTTGAGGGGAACCTGGGTGGCTCTGTTGGTGAAGCATCTGCCTTCAGCTGGGGTCATGATCGCAGGGTCATAGGATGGAGTCCCATATTGGGATCCTTGCTCAGTGGGGAGTCTGCTTCTCTTTCTCACTGCCTCCCACCCACCCACCCTCACCCCGCTCATGGCCCCTCTCTCTCGAATAAATAAAATCTTTTTAAAAAATACATTTATACATTGTTTATTAGAGATCTTTCTTCTGCCTTAATATTGGCATTTGTCACTTTCCTCTTAGAACTGCTATTGCTTCAGCCCATATTTTGTGGTATGTTATAGTTCCACTTTGATTTGTCTCAAGTTTTTTTTTTTCTTTCTTTGACTCACTAGATATTCAGTTGCATATTGTCCAATGATAACATTTCAAAATTTTCCAGTTTCCTTTTTGTAACCGATTTCTAATTTCAAACCATTATTATGAGGACATATGTTTGATATCATGTCAATATTATTAAATTTATAAGACTTATTTTGTGACTTACCACTTACTTATTACGGGGAATGATCTATTGGACTTGAGAAGAATAGGTATGCTGTTGCTTTTGGGTACACTGTTCTGTATATATCTGTTAAATCTATTTTTTCTAATGTTTGTTTATTTTTCTATTTTCTATTTTATTTATTATTGATTTTCTACATGGGTGGCTTATGTATTAATGAAAGTGGGGTATTAAAGTCCCCTACTATTAATGTTTTGCATCTGTTTCTTTGGTCTCTACATTTTGCTTTTTATTCAGGTGTTCATGGGCTTGATACATAAATCTATCTGTAGCATATTATGCCTTCCTTGCTTTCATATTGTATGTTTTTCCTTAAAGTCTACTTTATGATATAAATGTGGGTATTCCAGCTTTATTCTGGTTTTATGTTGCATGGAATATCTTGTTCATCACTTCATTCTCACTCAGGCGGGTCTCTTATAGGCATCAAATAGATGTGTCTTGTTTTCTTCCATTCAGCCACTCTATAGGACTTTAGATTGGAGAATTTAGTACACATATTTTGATTGCAATAACATGCTGTGTTGTAAATCTCTAGCAATACCTTTCTTCTCTTGCTGTCTTCCTTTATGATATGATGATTTTCTGTAGTGGCAGGTTTAGATTCCCTTTTATTTCAAGTTTTTTATTTAAATTCCAGTTAGTTGAGGGGAGCAAGATGGCTGTAGAGTAGAGAACCTCATTTCACCTGGTCCCTCACGTTTAGCTGGATATCTGTCAAACCATTCTGAACACATATGAATTCAGACTGAGATGTAAGATTTATCTGGATCTCTACAAGCAGAGAAATGACTACTTTTTGCAAGTAGGAGGTGCAGAATTTTGAATGTTGTGGGGAAATATCAGAAAATAAATGGGAAGGGGGGGCTTCTGTAATCCAGCCACTGGAAAGTGATATAACACCAGAGCACAAAATCGGGACCCTTAGATATCTGCTCCAGTGAGACACATCCCTTTCTGAAAAGGCTCAGGGAATGAATAGGGTAGATTTCTAGGTGGATCATTGTGGTCTCAGGATCACAGGAGAAGCAGAAAGAATGGGAGAGCCTGAACCATAAAACTGAACGAAGCAGTTAATATGATTATTATGGTCTGCAAGCCTAGAAGAGGCTCTCGTCACCATAAACTGCGAGCCAGGTATGTAGGGAAACTGCTCTCTGCCTGAGCACCCTGAAAAGGACTAGAAGGTGTAGGTTGTTTAACATCATAGAGGAGATACAAAACAATTTGTGCCCACAACAGGACAACAGCTCTCAGGGCGGTGTGACCCCTGAAAGGACACCAGGGAACAAAAGACAGAGAAAACCAGGATGCTTGCATGGCTCAGTCATTAAGCATCTGCCTTCAGCTCAGGGTGTGATCCCAGGGTCATGGGATTGCTCCTCATCGGGCTCCTTGCTCCACTGGGAGCCTGCTTCTTCCTTTCCCACTCCCCCACCTTGTGTTCCTTCTCTCACTGGCTGTCTCTCTCCCTGTCAAATAAATAAATAAAATCTTTAGGAAAAAAAAAAAAAGACTGAGAAAAGCAGCTCACATTAAGTCCATCCCCCTGACAAGAGATGGGACAACTCTACCCAAGCAAAGACACCTGAGAAGCAGCACAGTAGACCCCTCCCCCAAAAGACACTGTAAAAACAGGTGAATGACAAGCTTATGGATCCCAGGAGACTGTAAAACTCCAGCACCTGGGGAAAATAATACATGGAGCTCCAGGCGTTCCCTCACAACTCATTTACACTTCAATCTAAAATTTTACAGTTTATTTAAAAATTTTTTTTACCTTTATCCTGTTGCAATTAAATTTTTATTTCACCATTTAGTTTTTAAGTCTCTTTTTATCTTTCACATCTACATTTTTAAAAGATATTTGGTTAGGCACCATATAGTACATCATTAGTTTTTGAGGTAGTATTCAACAATTCATTTGCTGTGTATAACACTCAGTGCTCATCACAACACGTGCCCTCCTTAATATCCATCACCCAGCTGTGCTATCTCCCCATGACCCTCCCTTCTGAAACCTTCAATTTGTTTCACAGAATCCAGGGTCTTTCATGGTTTGTTCCCTCTCTGATTTCTTCCCATTCAGTTTCCACTCCCTTTCCCTATTGTCCTCTGCACTATTCCTTATGTTCCACATATGAGTAAAACCATATGATAATTGTCTTTCTCTGCTTGATTTATTTCACTTACCATATCCCCTCCAGTTCCATCCATGTCAATGTAAATGGTGGGTATTCATCCTTTGTGATGGCTGAGTAATATTCCATTATATATATGGACCACACTTTCTTTATCCAGTCATCTATTGAAGGGCATCTTGGCTCCTTCCACAGTTTGACTATTGTGGCCATTGTTTCTATGGACATTGAGGTGCATGTGTCCCTTCTTTTCACTACGTTTATATCTTTAGGGTAAATATCAATACTGCAGTTGCTGGGTCATAGAGTACCTTTATTTTTAATGTCTTGAGGAAACTCCATACTGTTTTTCAGAGTGGCTGTACCAGCTTGCATTGCCACCAACAGTATAAGACTGTTTCCAATTCTCCATATCCTTGCCAACACTTGTTTCCTGTCTTGTTAATTTTGGCCATTCTAATTGGTGTGTGGTTGTATCTCATTGTGGTTTCAAATTTATTTCCCTGATGGTTAGTGATATGGAGCATTTTTTTCAAGTGTCTATTAGCCATTTGTATGTATTCTTTGGAAAAGTGTTCACACTTACATTCTATAGATTTATGCTTCATTAATCCTAGTCCTATGTTCACTCTATTGAATTTAATTTTATATTTATATATAAATTATGTTACATATCATGTACATATGTGTATATGATATAAATATTATTTTCCTTGCATTTTGGTATTTAATTTCTTCTTTTTTTAAATTTTTTTTTAATATATTATGTTAGTCACCATACAGAACATCCCTGGCTTCTGATGTAAAGTTCGATGACTCATTAGTTACATATAAAACCCAGTGCACCATGCAATACGGACCCTCCTTACTACCCATCACCAGTCTATCCCATTACCCCACCCCCCTCCCCTCTGAAGCCCTCAGTTTGTTTCTCATTGTCCATAGTCTCTCATGCTTCATCCCCCCTTGTGATTACCCCCCTTCTTTATTTCTTCCCCTACCAATCTTCCTAGTTCTTATGTTCCATAGATGAGAGAAATCATATAATTGTCTTTCTCTGCTTGACTTATTTCACTAAGCATTATCTCCTCCAGTGCCATCCATGTTGAAGAAAATGTTGAGAACTCGTTCTTTCTGATAGCTGAATAATATTGCATTGTATATGGACCACAACTTTTTAATCCAGTCATCTGTTGAAGGGCAACTCCGCTCCTTCCATGATTTAGCTATTGTGGACAGCGCTGCTATTACATTGGGGTGCATATGGCGCTTCTCTTTACTACATCTGTATCTTTGGGGTAAATACCCAGGAGTGCAATGGCTGGGTCATAGGGTAGCTCAATTTTTAACTTTTTAAGGGACCTCCACACTGTTCTCCAAAGTGGCTGTACCAACTTGCATTCCCACCAACAATGTAGGAGGGATCCCCTTTGTCCACATCCTCTCCAGCAATTGTTATCTCTTGCCTTGTCAATTTTTGCCATTCTAACTGGAGTAAGGTGGTATCTTAGTGTGGTTTTGATTTGAATTTCCCTGATGGCTAATGATTTTGAACATTTTTTCATGAGTCTGTTAGCCATTTGTATGTCATCATCGGAAAACTGTCTGTTCATATCTTCTGCCCATTTTATGATTTATTTGTTTCTCGTGTATTGAGTTTGAGAAGTTCTTTGTAGATCTTGGATACTAGTCGTTTATCTGTAGTGTCATTTGCAAATATATTCTCCCATTCCGTGGGCTGCCTCTTAGTTTTTTTGACTGTTTCCTTGGCTGTGCAGAAGCTTTTTATCTTGAGGAAGTGCCACAGGTTCATTTTATCTTTTGTTTCTCTTGCCTTTGGAGATGTGTCATGGAAAATGTTGCTGTGGCCGATGTCGTAGAGGTTGCTGCCTATGTTCTCCTCTAGGATTTTGATGGATTCCTGTCTCACATCGAGGTCTTTCATCCATTTGGAGTTTATCTTTGTGTATGTTGTGAGAGATTGGTCATGTTTCATTCTTTTGCATGTAGCTCTCCAATTTTCCCAGCACCATTTATTGAAGAGACTGTCTTTTTTCCACCAGAATTTTTTTCCTGCTTTATCAAAGATTAGTTGCCCAAAGAGTTGAGGGTCCATTTCTGGGTTCTCTATTCTGTTCCATAGGTCTATGTGTCTGTTTTTGTGCCAGTACCATGCTGTCTTTGTGATCACAGCTTTGTAGTACAGCTCAAAATCCGGCAATGTAATGCCCCCAGCTTTGTTTTTCCTTTTCAACAGTTCCTTGGCGATACGGGACCTTTTCTGTTTCCATACACATTTAAGGACTACTTGTTCGAGTTCCTTGAAAAATGTCATTGGTATTTTGATCGGGATAGCATTGAAAGTGTAGATTGCTCTGGGTAGCATGGACATTTTAACTATGTTAATTCTTCCGATCAATGAGCATGGAATATTTTTCCATCTTTTTGTGTCTTCTTCAATGTCTCTCAAGAGTGAGAGTTCTTTCTGATAGCTGAATAATATTGCATTGTATATGGACCACAAGTGCTTAATCCAGTCATCTGTTGAAGGGCATCTCGGCTCCTTCCACGATTTAGCTATTGTGGACATTGCTGCTATGAACATTGGGGTGCATATGGCCCTTCTATTCACTACATCTGTATCTTTGGGGTAAATACCCAGTAGTGCAATGGCTGGATCAGGGGCAGCTCAATTTTTAACTTTTTTTTTAAGATTTTATTTATTTATTTGACAGAGATAGCCTGCGAGAGAGGGAACACAAGAAGGGGGAGTGGGAGACGAAGAAGCAGGCTCATAGCAGAGGAGCCTCATGTGGGGCTCGATCCCATAATGCCGGGATCACGCCCTGAGCCGAAGGCAGGCGCTTAACCGCTGTGCCACCCAGGCGCCCCTCAATTTTTAACTTTCTTAAGGGACCTCCACACTGTTTTCCAGAGTGGCTGTACCAACTTGCATTCCCACCAACAATGTAGGAGGGATCCCCTTTCTCCACATCCTCTCCAACAATTGTTGTCTCTTGCGTTGTCTATTTTTGCCATCCTAACTGGCATAAGGAGATATCTCAGTGTGGTTTTGATTTGAATTTCCTTGATGGCTAATGATTTTGAACATTTTTTCATGTGTCTGTCAGCCATTTGTATGTCTTCATTGGGAAAGTGTCTGTTCATATCTTCTGCCCATTTTTTGATTTGTTTGTTTTTCGTGTATTGAGTTTGAGAAGTTCTTTGTAGATCTTGGATACCAGTCCTTTATCTGTAGTGTCATTTGCAAATATCTTCTCCCATTCTGTGGGCTGCCTCTTAGTTTTTTTGACTGTTTCCTTGGCTGTGCAGAAGCTTTTAATCTTGATGAAGTCCCATAAATTCATTTTATTTTTTGTTTCTCTTGCCTTTGGGGATGTATCATGAAAAAGGTTGCTTTTGCCGATGTCGTAGAGGTTGCTGCCTATGTTCTCCTCTAGAATTTTGATGGATTCCTGTCTCACATCGAGGTCTTTCATCCATTTGGAGTTTATTTTTGTGTATGGTGTGAGATAGTGGTCAAGTTTCATTCTTTTGCATGTAGCTGTCCAATTTTCCCAGCGCCATTTATTGAAGAGACTGTCTTTTTCCCACTGGATGTTTTTTCCTGCTTTATCAAATATTAGTTGCCCAAAGAGCCGAGGGTCCATTTCTGGGATCTCTATTCTGTTCCATTGGTCTATGTGTCTGTTTTTGTGCCAGTACCATGCTGTCTTTGTGATCACAGCTTTGTAGTACAGCTCGAAATCCGGCAATGTAATGCCCCCAGCTTTGTTTTTCCTTTTCAAGAGTTGCTTGGAGATTTGGGGCCTTTTCTGGTTCCATACAAATTTAAGGACTATTTGTTCCAGTTCTTTGAAAAATGTCCTCGGTATTTTGATCGGGATAGCATTGAAAGTGTAGATTGCTTTGGGTAGTATGGACATTTTATCTATGTTAATTCTTCCGATCCATGAGCATGGAATATCTTTCCATCTTTTTATGTCTTCCTCAATGTCTTTTTTTTTTTTAAGATTTTATTTATTTATTCGATAGAGATAGAGACAGCCAGCGAGAGAGGGAACACAAGCAGGGGGAGTGGGAGAGGAAGAAGCAGGCTCATAGCAGAGGAGCCTGATGTGGGGCTCGATTTCAGAATGCCAGGATCACGCCCTGAGCAGAAGGCAGACACTTAACCGCTGTGCCACCCAGGCGCCCCCTCAATGTCTTTCAAGAATGATTTATAGTTTCTAGAATATAGGTCCTTTACGTCTCTGGTTAAGTTAATTCCAAGGTAGCATATGGTTTTTGGTGCTATTGTAAATGGGATGGATTCCCTAATTTCTCTTTCTTCAGTCTTGTTATTCGTGTATAGAAATGCAACTGATTTCTGAGCATTGATTTTGTATCCCTCCACGTTACTGAATTCCTCTATTGCTTCTAATGGTTTAGGAGTGGCTTCTTTTGGGTTTTCCATATAGAGTATCATGTCATCTGTGAAGAGAGACATTTTGACTTCTTCTTTGCTGTTTTGAATACCTTTGATCCCTTTTTGTCATCTGATTGCTGTTGCAAGGACTTCTAGTACTATGTTGAATAATAGTGGCGAGAGTGGGCATCCTTGTCGAGTTCCTGATATTAAGGGAAAGGCTTCCAGCTTTTCCAAATTGAGAATAATATTTGCAGTAGGCTTTTCATAGATGGCTTTTATGAGATTGAGAAATGTACCTTTATTCCTACACTCTGAAGGGTTTCAATCAGGAAACTATGCTGTATTTTGTCAAATGCTTTTTCGGCATCGCTTGAGAGGATCATATGGTTCCTGAGTCTTTTCTTGTTGATATGATGTATCACGCTGAATGATTTGCGAATATTGAACCACGCTTGCACCCCAGGTATGGATCCCACTTGATCGTGATGGATAATCCTTTTAAATTACTGTTGGATTTTATTAGCAAGTATCTTGTTGAGGATTTTGGCATCCATATTCATTAGGGAAATCGGTCTGTAATTCTCCTTTTTGAGGGGGTCTTTGCCTGGTTTGGGGGTCAAGGTAATATTGGCCTCATAGAATGAGTTTGGTAGCTTTCCTTCTGTTTTCTATTTTTTGAAATAGCTTTAGGAGAATAGGTATTATTTCTTCTTTGAATGTTTGGTTAGAATTCCGCAGGAAAACCGTCCGGGCCTGGAGTTTTGTTATTTGGAATGTTGTTTATCACTGACTCAATTTCTTCATAATTAATTGGCCTGTTTAAGAAATCAATTTCCTCCTGTTTCAATCTTGGTAGTTTATAGGTTTCCAGGAAGGATTCCATCTCTTCCAGATTGCTTAGTTTATTGGCATATAGCTGTTGATAAAAATTTCTAGTAATCCTTCCAATTTCAATGGTGTTCGTCGTGACCTCTCCTTTTTCATTCATAATTTTAATAATCTGGGTCCTTTCTCTTTTCTTTTGGATAAGTGTTGCCAGTGGTCTGTCAATTTTATTGATTCTCTCCAAGAACAAGCTTCTAGTCCTGTTGATCTGCTCTACTGTACTTCTGGTTTCTGCTTGATTGATTTCAGCTCTAATTTTAGTCAACTGCTTCCTCGTGCGTGGATTAGGCCTGTCCCTCTGTTGCTGTTCCAGCTTCTTGAGGTGAGAATATAAAAACTGCATTTTAGATTTTTCTATTCTTTTGAGTGAGGCTTGGATGGCTATGTATTTCCCCCTAGGACTGCCTTTGCAGTATCCCATAGGTTTTGGACTGTTGTATTTTCATTCTCATTGGTCTCCATAAATTGTTTAATTTGATTTTTGATTTCCTGGTTTATCGAGTCATTCCTGAGCAGGATGGTTCTTAGTCTCCAAGTGTTTGAGTTTCTTCCAAATTTTTCCTTGTGGTTGAGTTCCAATTTCAGAGCGTTGTGGTCTGAGAATATGCAGGGGATAATTTCAATCTTTTGGTATTGGTTGAGACCTGTTTTGTGTCCACGAACATGGTCTATTCTTGAGAATGTTCCATGGGCATTAGAATAGAATGAGTACTCTTTGGTTCTGGGGTGTAGTGTTCTATATGTTCTATCTATGAGGTCCAACTCATCGAGTATGGCATTCAAAGCCTTTGATTCTTTGCTTACTTTTTGCCAGGGTGTTCTGTCTATTTCTGAGAGTGGAGTGTTGAGGTCCCCTACTATTAGTGTATTTTTATCTATATAATTCTTTATTCTGGTTAAGAGTTTTCTTGTGTATCCTGCTGCTCCACTTTGGGGGCATATATATTTATAATTGTCATATCCACTTTTTGAATACTTCCTTTAAGAATAATATAGTGCCCTTCTGCGTCTCTAACTATAGTCTGTAGTTTAAAATCCAATTTATCTGATATGAGAATTGCTACCCCAGCTTTCTTTTGAGGTCCATTTGCGTGAAAGATGATACTCCATCCCCTTACTCTCAGTCTGAATGCATCTTTGGGTTCGAAATGAGTCTCTTGTAGACAGCAAATGGATGGGTCATTTCTTTTTATCCAATCTGCAACCCTGTGGCGTTTAAGCAAGAATTTAATCCATTAATGTTAAGACTGAGTACTGAGAGATATGCTTTTAATTCTGCCATGTTGTCAGTAAAGTCTTTGTTTGTATTGGCTGTGACTTTCTGTTCTCTATCACTCTTGGGGCCTTTTTACTTTTAGAGAACCCCCCGCAATACCTCCTGTAGGGCTGGTTTCGTGGTTACGAAATTGGTTAATGACTGGTGATTCTCAAATGTCTTTATTTCTCCATCAATTCTGAATGACAGCCTTGCTGGATAAAGGATCCTTGGCTGCATGTTTTTCTCTGAAAGAACTTTAAAAATGCTCCTCCAACCCTTTCTCTCATTCCATGCCTGTGCAGACAGGTCTGACATAATTCTGATGCCTTTGCCTTGGTACGTGAGAAATTTCTTTGCCCTGGCCGCTTTCAATACTGTATCCTTGGATCTCATATTTGCAAATTGCACTATGATGTGACGTGGTGTAGGTCTGTCATGGTTGAGCTTGGGAGGGGTCCTCTCTGCCTCTTGGACACGAATGTTTGTTTCCCTTGCTAGATTAGGGAAGTTTTCAGCTACAATTTATTCAAATATCTCTTCTAGACCTCTGTTTTTCTCCACCCCCTCGGGGATGCTGATGATTCTAACATTGGATCGTTTCATTGAGTCAGTAATCTCCCGTAGCCAACATTCGTGGGCTTGGATTTTTTTAAGACCATCTTCTATTTTTATTTTTTCCTCTATTAACCCATCCTCCAATTCACTAACCCTTTCCTCTGCTTCCGTGACCTCTAGTTTTGCCTGCATTTGGCTCATAGAATTTTTAATTTCTGTCAAATTCGCTCTCATTTCCACCCTTAGGGATTCTATATTCTCAGTAACATTTTCCTTAATACTTTTTTCAAGTTTACTCATTATCTTGACCATTGTTACTCTGAATTCCATTTCTGATAATTTGGTTACATCCATATCCGTTACTTCTGTGGCAGAGGCCACAAACTCACTGTCTTTTCTTTGCTGGGGGGGGCTTCTCCTTCTTGTCATTCTAATGAGGAGAGGTTGCGGGGTTGTCCAGAGCCCAAATTATTGACTGGGTCCCACGCCGTGCCCCTTGTTTTATAGGGATCTTAGAGATGTGGGCTTCTTCTTCAAAGATTTTATTTATTTACTTATCTGAGAGAGGGAGGCAGACAGTCAGCAAGAACGGAACAGAAGCAGGGGAGTGAGAGAGGAAGAAGCAGGTTTCCAGCGGAGGAGCCCGATGAGGGACTCCTTTCCGGAACACTGGGATCACGCCCTAAACCGGAGACAGGCGCTCAATGACTGCGCCACCCAGGCACCTCGGGTTGTGGGCTTCTTGATTTTTCAGCCTGCCTTCTGGGGGAGGGGCCTGCCGCGCCAATACTCAGGCAACCCTGTTTGGTTAGAGTCTCCGTGTCCCCTGCGAGGGAGGATGGGGATGGGCACTCTCTGAGCCGGTATTTCCAGGCTTTTGTTCTCTGGCGGCTTTCCCTGGCGGCCGGCTATGCCTCTTCTGAGGGTCAGAGCAGCAGAGGCTGCATTGTCACAGAACAGAGGGATTGCGGCCCGTTCTCCACTGATGATCTGGCCACTCTAACTCTATTACTGTTGGTGCTGCTCAACCCTGCAGCGTCCCGGGATGTGCGCACCAACTCGGCGTCCCTGCCCTCACTTCCAGGGCCGGCGCGTCTCTGTCCTTTGTGTTTCTAATGCCGCCAGCCACCGGCCACCCCGCACGCTCCCGGGTCTCCCGGTCTCAGTCTATGCCCGGTGAGCACACCTCGATTCCGGAGTTTCGTGAGAAGCCTGGTGGCGTGCGCACCCAGTTCAGGGTCTCAGTCTGCTGTTTCGCGGGTGCCGACCGTGAGTCCGCCCGCTCCAGGAGCTCCCGGTCTCAGTCTGGATCCCGTGAGCACACCGGGATTCCGGTGTTCCGGGTGATGCCTGGTGGCTCGAGTTCACGGATCACCGGTCTCAGTCCTCACTCGCGGGTGCCCTCTGTGAGTCCGCCGTTCCCCCGTGCAGGTGGCTGCCGCTTCCCGGCGCCCAAACGCGGCGGCTCCCTCCCCCTTCCATTTATCTTCCGATATCTGTGCACGGTTTACAGCTCCCCTCTTGGTACCTCAATACTCAGCGCTGGAGATGTTCATTTGTAGAGATCCAGATGCATCATCCTGCGTCTCAGGCTGATTCCGTGGTTATTTAGGCTGGTCTGGTACCTATCCAGCTCGACTCAGGGGACCGGCTAAAAAAGGGGTCCCCTACTCCTCTGCCATCTTAACTCCCTTCCTACCCCAGCTTTCTTTTGAGGTCCATATGCGTGAAAGATGGTACTCCATCCCCTTACTATCAGTCTGAATGCATCTTTGGGTTCGAAATGAGTCTCTTGTAGACAGCAAATGGATGGGTCATTTCTTTTTATCCAATCTGCAACCCTGTGGCGTTTAAGCAAGAATTTAATCCATTAATGTTAAGACTGAGTACTGAGAGATATGCTTTTAATTCTGCCATGTTGTCAGTAAAGTCTTTGTTTGTATTGGCTGTGACTTTCTGTTCTCTATCACTCTTGGGGCCTTTTTACTTTTATAGAACCCCCCGTAATATCTCCTGTAGGGCTGGTTTTGTGGTTACGAAATTGGTTAATGACTGATGATTCTCAAATGTCTTTATTTCTCCATTAATTCTGAATGACAGCCTTGCTGGATAAAGGATCCTTGGCTGCATGTTTTTCTCTGAAAGAGCTTTAAAAATGCCCGCCCCCCAGCCCTTTCTCTCATTCCAGGTCTGTGTACACAGGTCTGACATAATTCTGATGCCTTTGCCTTGGTACGTGAGAAATTTCTTTGCCCTGGCCGCTTTCAATACTGTATCCTTGGTTCTAATATTTGCGAAATGCACTATGACGTGACGTGGCATAGGTTTGTCATGGTTGAGCTTGGGAGGGGTCCTCTCTGCCTCTTGGACACGAATGTTTGTTTCCCTTGCTAGATTAGGGAAGTTTTCAGCTACAATTTGTTCAAATATCTCTTCTAGACCTCTGTTTTTCTCCACCCCCTCGGGGATGCCGATGATTCTAACATTGGATCGTTTCATTGAGTCAGTAATCTCCCGTAACCTACATTCGTGGGTGTGGATTTTTTTAAGACCAGCTTCTATTTTCATTTTTTTCCTCTATTAACCCATCCTCCAATTCACTAACCCTTTCCTCTGCTTCTGTCACCCTGGCCGTTAGAGCCTCTAGTTTTGCCTGCATTTGGCTCATAGAATTTTTAATTTCTGTTAGATTCACTCTCATTTCTGTACTTAGGAATTCTATATTCTCAGTAACCTTTTCGTTAATACTTGTTTCAATTCTACTCATCATATTGACCATCGTTACTCTGAATTCCATTTCTGATAATTTGGTTACATCCATATCCATTATTTCTGTGGCAGAGGCCACAGACTCACTGTCTTTTCTTTGCTGGGGGGGGCTTCTCCTTCTTGTCATTCTGATGAGGAGAGATTGAAGGGTTGTCCAGAGCCCAAATTATTGACTGGGTCCCAGGTCATGCCCCTTTTTTTATAGGGATTTTAGGGATGTGGGCTTCTTCTTTAAAGATTTTATTTATTTATTTATCTGAGAGATAGAGACAGACAGTCAGCAAGAACGGGAACAGAAGCAGGGGAGTGGGAGAGGAAGAAGCAGGCTCCCAGCGGAGGAGCCCGATGAGGGACTCCTTTCCGGATCGCCGGGATCACGCCCTAAGCCGGAGACAGGCACTCAATGACTGCGCCACCCAGGCACCCCGGGTTGTGGGCTTCTTGATTTTTCAGCCTGCCTTCTCTGTTCTGGGGGAGGGGCCTGCCGCACCGATACTCAGGCAACCCTGTTTGGGTAGAGTCTCCATGTCTCCTGTGAGGGGAATGGGGATGAGCACACTGTGAGTCGGTATTTCCAGGCTTTTGTTCTCTGGCGGCTTTCCCTGGTGTTCTGCTATGCCTCTTCTGAGACTCAGAGCAGCAGAGGCTGAATTGTCACAGAACAGAGGGATTGCGGCCCGTTCTCCACTGATGTTCAGGCCACTTTAACTCCATTACTGTTGGTGCTGCTCAACCCTGCAGCGTCCCGGGATTGCACCCCACACCCGGCGTCCCTGCCCTCACTTACAGGGCCAGCGCATCTCTGTCCTTTGTGTTTCTAACGCTGCCAGCCGCCAGCCGCCCCACGCACTCCCGGATCTCCAGGTCTCACTCTATGCCCAGTGAGCACACCGGGATTCAGGAGTTCCATGAGAAGCCTGGTGGCGTGTGCACCCGGTTCAGGGTCTCAGTCTGCTGTTTCGCGGGTGCTGACCGCGAGTCTGCCCGCTCCCCCGTGCAAGTGGCCCTACAGCCACCAGCCGCCCGCGCGCTCCGGGAGCTCCTGGTCTCAGTCTGGATCCGGTGAGCACACTGGGATTCCAGTGTTCCGCGAGATGCCTGGTGGCACGCGCTCCTGGCTCACCATTCTCAGTCTGCTCTCTTGCGGGTGCCGTCCATGAGTCCGCCCGCTACCCTGTGCAGGTGGCTGCCTCTTCCCGGCTCCCAAACACAGAGGCTCCCTCCCCCTTCCGTTTATCTTCTGATATTTGTGCACGGTTTTATGGCTCCCCTCTTTGTACCTCAATACTCAGTGCTGGAGATGTTCATTTGTAGAGATCTAGATGTATCTTCCTGCGTATCACGCTGATTCTGTGGTTATTTAGGCTGGTCTGGTACCTATCCAGTTCGACTCAGGGGACCGGCTGAAAAAGGGGTCCCCTACTCCTCCGCCATCTTAACTCCCTCCCTCTGTTGGATTCTATTAGCCAGGATCTTGTTGAGGATTTTGGCATCCATATTCATTAGGGAAATCGGTCTGTAATTCTCCTTTTTGATGGGGTCTTTGCCTGGTTTGGGGATCAAGGTAATATTGGCCTCATAGAATGAGTTTGGTAGCTTTCCTTCCGTTTCAATTTTTTGAAATAGCTTTAGAGTAATAGGCATTATTTCTTCTTTGAATGTTTGGTTAGAATTCCCCAGGAAAATCGCCTGGGCCTGGAGTTTTCTTATTTGGAAGGTTGTTTATCACTGACTCAATCTCTTCGTAATTATTTGGCCTGTTTAAAAAATCAATTTCTTCCTGTTTCAATCTTGGTAGTTTATAGGTTTCCAGGAAGGATTCCATCTCTTCCAGATTGCTTACTTTATTGGCATATAGCTGTTGATAGAAGTTTCTATTAATCCTTCCAATTTCATTGGTTTTGTTTGTGACCTCTCCTTTTTCATTCATAATTTTATTAATTTGGGTCCTTTCTCTATTCTTTGGATAAGTCTTGCCAGTGGTCTGTCAATTTTATTGATTCTCTCCAAGAACCAGCTTCTAGTTCTGTTTATCTGCTCTACTGTACTCCTGGTTTCTAATTCATTAATTTCTGCTCTAATCTTGGTCAACTGCTTCATCGTGCATGGATTAGGCCTGTCCCTCTGTTGCTCTTCCAGCTTCTTGAGGTGAGAATATAAAAGCTGCATTTTAGAGTTTTCTATTCTTTTGAAATAGGTTTGGATGGCCATGTATCTCCCCCTTAGGACTGCTTTTGCAGTATCCCATAGGTTTTGGACCATTGTGTTTTCATTCTCATTGGTCTCCATAAATTGTTTAAGTTGATTTTTGATATCCTGGTTTATTGAGTCATTCCTGAGAAGGATGGTTCTTAGTCCCCAAGTGTTTGAGTTTCTTCCAAATTTTTCCTTGTGGTTGAGTTCCAATTTCAGAGTGTTGTGGTCTGAGAATATGGAGGGAATAATTTCAGTCTTTTGGTATTGTTTGAGACCTGTTTTGGTATTGTTTGAGACCTGTTTTGTGTCCATTCTCAAGAATAGACCATGTTCCATGGGCATTAGAATAGAATGAGTATTCTTTGGTCCTGGGGTGTAGTGTTCTATATATATCTATGAGGTCCAACTCGTTGAGTATGGCATTCAAAGGTCTTGTTTCTTTGTCGATATTTTGCATGGGTGTTTTGTCTATTTCTGATAGTGGAGTGTTGAGGTTCCCTACTATTAACGTATTTTTATCTATATGTCTTTATTCTGGTTAAGAGTTGGCTTGTGTATCTTGCTGCTCCCCTGGTGGAGGCATAGATAGTTATAATTGTCATATCCACTTGTTGGATACTTCCTTTAAGAATAATATAGTGCCTTTCTGCGTCTCTACTATAGTCTGTAGTTTAAAATCCAATCTATCTGATATGAGAATTGCTACCCCAGCGTTCTTTTGAGGTCCATTGGCATGAAAGATGGTACTCCATCCCCTTACTCTCAGTCTGAATGCATCTTTGGGTTCGATATCAGTCTCTTAGAGACAGCAAATGGATGAGTCATTTCTTTTTATCCAATCTGCAACCCTGTGGCGTTTTATGGGAGCATTCCGGCCATTTACGTTGAGACTGAGTATTGAGAGATATGATTTTAATGACGCCATGTTGCCAGTAATGTCTTCGTTTCTATAGATTGTGACTTTCTGTTCTGTATCACTCTTGGGGCCTTTTTACCTTTATAGAAGCCCCCTTAATATCTCCTGTAGGGCTGGTTTCGTGGTTATGAAATTGGTCAATGACTGGCAATTCTGGAAAGTCTTTATTTCTCCATCATTTCTGAATGACAGCCTTGCTGGATAAAGGATCCTTGGCTGCATGTCTTTCTCTGAAAGAACTTTAAAAATGCCCCCCCCCGCCAACCCTTTGTCTCATTCCAGGTCTGTGTAGACAGGTCTGACGTAATTCTGATACCTTTGCCTTGGTACGTGAGAAATTTCCTTGCCCTGGCCGCTTTCAATACTGTATCCTTGGATCTAATATTTGTGAAATGCACTATGACGTGAGTTGGCATAGGTTTGTCATGGTTGAGCTTGGGTGGGGTCCTCTCTACCTCTTGGACATGAATGTTTGTTTCCTTTGCTAAATTAGGGAAGTTTTCAACTACAATTTGTTCGAATATCTCTTCTAGACCTCTGTTTTTCTCCACCCCCTCGGGGATGCTGATGATTATGACATGGAACGTTTCATTGAGTCAGTAATCTCCTGTAACCTACATTCCTGAGTATGGATTTTTTTGAGTGCAGATTCTATTTTAGCTTTCTTTTCTACTAACCCATCCTCCAATGTGCTGATATGTTTTTCTGCCTCATTCACCCTGGCCGTCAGAGCCTCTAGTTTTGACTGCATTTGGCTCGTAGAATTTTTAATTTCTGCCAGATTCGCTCTCATTTCTGCTCTTAGAAATTCTATATTCTCATTAACATTTTCCTTAATACTTTTTTCAAGTCTACACATCATCTTGACCATTGTTACTATGAATTCCATTTCTGATAATTTGGTTATATCCATATCCATGAGTTCTGTGGCAGAAGCCACAGAATCATTGTCTTTTCTTTGCTTGGGGGGATTTCTCCTTCTTGTCCTTCTGATGAGTAGAGGCTGCGGGGTTGTCCAGAGCCCAAATTATTGACCAAGACCCAGGCCTTGAGCCCTTGTTTTATAGGGATCTTAGGGATGTGGTCTTCTTGATTTTTCAGCCTGCCTTCTGGGGGAGGGGTCTGCCACGCCGATACTCAGGCAACCCTGTTTGGGTAGAGTCTCTGTGTCACCTGTGAAGGGGGAATGGTGATGGGCACACTGTGAGCCGGTATTTCCAGGCTTTTGTTCTCTGGTGGCTTTCCCTGGCAGTTTGCTGTGCCTCTTCTGAGAGTCGGAGCAGCAGTGGCCAAATCTCAGCCTCTGTCTCAGAACAGAGGGATCGTTGACCGTTCTCCACTGATGGTCTGGCCACTTTAACTCTGTTTCTGTTGGTGCTGCTCAACCCTGCATCATCCCGTTATATGCGCTCCACATCCAGTGTCCCAGCCCTCACTTCCAGGGCTGGTGCATCTCTGTCCTTTGTATTTCTAACATCGCCAGCCACCAGCTTCCGGCCACCAGCCGCCCCCATGAGCTCCTGGATCTCCTGGTCTCAGTCTGGTTCCAGTGAGCATGTCGGAGCTCTGTGAAAATTCTGGTGGCGTGCATTCCCTGGCTCACAGTCTCAGTCTGCTCTCTCATGGGTGCCGGTCCACGAGTCCGCTCGCTCCCCTGTGCAGGTGGCTACTGCTTCCCGGCGCCTGAATGTGGCGGCTCCCTCCCCCTTCCATTTGTCTTCCGATATCTGTGTGAAGTTTCATGGCTCCCCACTTTGTACCTCAATACTTTGTGCTGGAGGTGTTCATTTGTAGAGATCCAGATGTATCTTCCTGCTTCTCAGGCTGATTCCGTGGATGTTCAGGCTGGTCTGGAACCTTTCCAACTCGAGGACACCGGCCGAAAAAGGGGTCCCCTACTCCTCTGCCATCTTAAGTCCCTTCTCTGGGATTTAGTGTCTTCTAACACACACCCTAAATTCAATCAGTAACAAGTAGGTCACCCTGTTTGTCCACCCAGTGAGACACAGAGTTAATCAATATGGATATAAGGAGGATTTCAGAGATTGAATACAGGATATCAATCATAAAGTCCCTAGCTAGAGCATATATGACAATACAGAATCTCTAAAGACAGATATATGATCTAATCAGGCCAAATTTTAATACGCTATGAATGAGATGCAGTCTAAATTGGATGCTCTAACAGCTAGGTCATAAGGCAGAAGAGAGAATAAATGATCTAGAGGACAGGCTGATGGAAAGGAAGGAAGTTGAGGAAAAGAGAGAAAAACAACTAATAGCCATAAAGAAAAGCTTTGACAATTAATGATTCGTGGAAACAAAACAATCTCAGAATTATTAGGATCCCAGAGGGGGTGGAGAGAGAGAAAGAAGGCTAGAAGGTATATTTGAGCAAATGATAATGGAAAACTTCCCTAAACTGGGGAAGGAAACAAGCAAGCATGCCCAAGAGGCAGAGAGGATCCCTCCCCAAATCAATAAAAACAGATCAACAGTCCAAGCTATAATAGTGAAGCTTGCAAATCTTAGAGCCAAAGGAGCTATCGTATTACCAGCCAGGTACAGGAAGTTCTAACATATGGAGGGAGGAACATTAGAATAAAATCAATGTAACATCTACAGAAACCTGCAAGGCTAGAAAGGGCTGGAAAGACATGTTCAGGATGCTAAATGAGAATGGCATGCCACCAAGAATTCTTTATCTAATAAGGCTGTCATTTTAATGAATGGAGAGATAAAGCGCTTCCAGAACAGGTAGAAATTGAAAGAATAAGTCACCAAACCAGCCCTGCAAGAAATATTAAGGGGGATCCTGTAAGTGAAGATAGACCCCAAGAATAACATAGACCAGAAGGAAATAGGGAGAATCTACAGAAACAGGGACTTCACGGGCAATACAATGGCATTAAATGTATATCTTTCAGTAGCTACTCTGAACGTAAATGTTCTGCATGCTCCCAGCAAAAGACACAGGGCATCAGATTGGTTAAAACAGCAAGAATCATCCATATGCTATCTACAAGACATTCATTTTAGTTCGAAAGACACCTAAAGACTGAAAGTGTGGGGGTGGAGAAACATGTACCACATTAATGGACCACAAATGAAAGCTGTGGTAGCAATCCTTTTATCAGACAAATTTGATTTTAAGCCGAAGACTGTAGTAAGAAATGTAGAGGGACACTACATCACACTTAAAGGGTCTATCCAACAAGATCTAACAACTGTAACTATCTATGCTCACAACATAGGAGCAGCCAATTATATAAACCAATTAATTACCAAAATAAAGAAACATATTGATAATACTATGTTAATAGTAAGAGATTTCAACACCCCACAGACAGCAATGGACACATTATCTAACTGAAGATCAACAAAGTAACAGGGCCTTGAATGAATGAATGACACTGGACCAGATGGACTTCATAGATATATACAGAACATTCCATCCTAAAACAACAGAATATTCATTCTTCTCAAGTGTACATGGAACTTTCTTCAGAATAGATCACATACGGGGTCACAAGTCAGGTCTCAACTGATATCAAAAGATTGAGATTATCCCCTGCATGTTTTCAGAGCATAATGCTTTGTAACTGGAACTCAATCACAAGAAGAAATTTGGATGGACCTCAAACACTTGGAGGCTAAAGAGAATCCTGCTAAAGAATGAATGGGTCAACCAGGGAATTAAAAAGAACTTAAACAATTCATGCAAACCAATGAAAATGAAAACACATTGGTTCAATATCTATGGGATACTGCACAGGTGGTCCTAAGCGGGAAGTACATGGCCATCCAAGCCTCTCTTAAAAAATTAGAAAATCCCAAATGCACAAGTTAACCTTATATCTAAAGGACCTGGAGAAAGAATGGGAAGTAAAGTCTAAACCAAGGAGGGGAAGAGAAATAATTACGATTACAACACAAATCAATGAAATAAAAACTAGAAGAAGAGAACAGATCAATGAAACCAGAAGCTGGTTCTTTGAATTAAAAAGATTGATAAACCACTAGCCAGACTTACCCAAAAGAAAAGGGAAAGGACCTAAATTAATAAAATCATGAATGAAAGAGGAGAGATCATGACTAACACCAAGGAAATTGAGACAATTATTAGAACTTATTACCAGCAGCTATATGCCAACAAATTAGGCAATCTGGAAGAAATGGGTGCATTCCTGGAAACTTTAAAACTACCAAGACTGAAACAAGAAGAAATAGACAATCTTTTTTTTTTTTTTAAGATTTTATTTATGTATTTATTTGTTTGTTTGACAGAGAGAGACAGCCCGTGAGAGAGGGAACACAGACAGGGGAGTGGGAGAGGAAGAAGCAGGCTTCCCACCAGAGCAGGGAGCCTGATGCAGGGCTTGATTCCAGGACTCTGGGATCACACCCTAAGCCAAAGGCAGACACTTAACAACTGAACCACCCAGGCACCCCAGAAATAGACAATCTGAACAGAACAATAACCAGCAAGGAAATTGAAGCAGTCATCAAAAACCTCCCAAAACACAAAAATCCAGGACCAGATAGCTTCCTAGGGGAATTCTACCAAATATTTAAGAAGGAAATCATACCTATTCTACTGAAGCTGTTTCAAAGAGATAGAAATAGAAGGAAAACATTGAAACTTTTTAAAAAATGTTTGATCTTATGTATTTGTCACTCAGAAAATCTCATTTTTGACTGGACTCAGAAGCAGAAGCTCTCAGAGAGGACAACCTCTGTCTCTTGGCAATTTGTTCCTGGCTTTCTTCTTTGGCCTCATCATTCTCTTAGTCAAAAGTTTACCATATTCTGCAGCCTCTTTCTTGTTTTTCTTAGTGTGCTGTTTCTGCAAAGCAGAAACTATTATCAACAACTACATGCCAATAAATTAAGCAGAGCCCTGAACTGGGAGACTGGGGAGTCACAGCAGTAGGAGTGGGAGGAAGCATGGTTCACCAAGTAAAGTCAGGAAGAGGGAGAAAGTTGGAAAGATTGCAGAGAATTGTAACCCCTCAATACGCTGTGGTGAGTGGATCCCTAGGTTGCTCAGGGAGAGATTACTTTCCTTTCTGGAGGGCATTTTAGGAGCATATTTGTCCTCTCCAGAGACACAGGGATAGTCAGGAATCCATTGAGGGGAGCTACTCAGTGGGACCAAAGGGGCACCTAGAGGGGATAAACCCTTTTAAATTTTGGGTGTGAGCCACAATAGGCTTAAATCTCTCTGCACGTGCTTTTGCAGCTGCTTTTCTGGGACTGGCTGTGCACAGCACAGAGACTGGAGTGGATCCCTGATAACATGGCCAGTGCTTTCTGCTCTGAGCCACAAAAGATTCAAGCCTCTGTGAAGGTTTTTATGGGGCTGAGAGTAGGGGAATGAGTCAAGTGCAGATGGCTGATAGCATAGCTCCAGAATTTTGTTGAGCATTACAATAAATTCTAGTCTGTGCAGGCACTGTGTGAAGGGTTTTCAGAGACAGAATGGTGCTGGACACACCCTAAGCTTCTCTACTAGGGATGGGAGTGGGTATGCACATTACCAGGCCCTTTAAACCTTGGAGTTTTGAATCCCAACCACTGGCCAGAGCTATAATACAGGATTTCTGTAGCTCTGGACATACTCAACTCTCACAAACATAAACCACAGCAATTATCAAGTCTACTGATTAAAGAAACCTCCAAAACATCAGTTTCCAGGCTTAATTTCACAAATGAATCAAAGCACACCTACCTAAAGGTCCAAACACTCCCCACCTCAAGCAAGGTGGAACTCTGTAGAGGAAGGAGCAGTGGGAAAGAGCAGCCAAAACACAACAGCAGAGTGTACACAGTATATACCACAAACAGTTTCTGAAGATATGGTTGTTGTTCTTGATATCATTTTTGCTCATTTTTGTCTTTTTTTCCTTTCTTTCTTTTTCTTCTTTTTTCCCTCCTGTTTCTTCCTGGACAAAATGACTAGAGGGGAAATTCACAACAAAATAAGCAGAAGTAAAACCATCTCCCATAGATTTAATCGATATGGATATAAGTAAGATGTTGGAGATAGAATTCAGAATAAAGAGTATAAAGATATTAGCTAGGGTTGAAAGAAGCATAAAAGACACTAGAATACCCTTATTTGAGAAATAAAAGAAATAAAACCTAGTCAGTCTGAAATTAAAAATGCTATTACTGAGATGCGGTCTAAAATGAAGGCTCTAACTGCAGGGTAAATGAGGCAGAAGAGAGTCAGTGATATGAAGATAAAATGATGGAAAGTAAGGGAAGCTGAAAAAAGAGAGAAAAACAACTACTGGATCATAAGGGGAGGATTCAAGAGATCAATGATACCATATAGGGACAATAATAATTGGGGATCCATAAAATTAGGAAAGGAGAGAGGGACAGAAGGAACTTTTAACTAATTATAGGTGAAGAGCAGGTGGCTGAGGAAGAGGAGGCCGAGGAGTGGGAGCAGCCTGAGGAAGGGGAGAAGGCTGAAGAGGCTGAGGAGGTGGCTGTGCAGGAGGAGGCCAGGGAGGAGGGCCAGAAGGAGGAAGAGGCGCAGGAGAAGCAGGAAGGGGAAGAACAGCCAGAGGCACGGCGGGGTCCATCCCTGTCCCCGCTCGAGGCTCTAGGGGCCCTGCAGTCCGAGCTGGAGCCCGGGAATAAGCAAGCCAGCAGGTCCTACTCTCTGCTCAAGCTCAAGTCATGTCAGAGGCGGCAGCGTCACCTGGAACACCGAAGCGCCATTATCCGGGGCATCCCTGGCTTCTGGGCCAAGGCTGTATCCTTCATGCTGTCACTGAGGGATTCCGATGTATCTGGGCCAGTGCGTGAGGAACGAGAGGGAGGGGGCTGTTGACTATCAACATGCATCATGGGGGGGAACCCCCCTCACGCCCCGCAGCATTGCAGAGGACACGCTCATGCCGTGGGGATCAAGACAGCCTGGAAATCCTGGTTCCGGTTGGGCGTGGGGGCCGCAGGGTGCTCTGGGTGTCGCACGAGGCACTGAAACTCCGCTGGGCATCTAGGAGCACTGGTTCGGGTCAGAGTCAGGAATAGCAGCAGGGTCTCTTCACCCAAAACACATTCACACCAAGCACGGGTTCCCCTGGGTAGAATGCTGCAGGCAAGGGGTGGTGAGAGCCCACCCGGTCAGCCTGAGGCAGGAATGTGTGCTGTCCGGAAACGCGCTAGTTCTGCCTAGCCATCAGCACACGAGGATGAGCTGTGGAGGGGGTGTGGGGCGGGAGGGGTGTCTCTCAGGGTGCCAGCTGCCTGTGTCCGTGCTGAGATATGTAGCACCACGGGGCGCCGTGGTCCTTGAGGCAGCCGGGGCGGAGGCAGTGGGACCCTGCGGCGGAGAGGGGAGACAGTGCCCGGTTGCTGTCCAGACTCGCTCTGTTGCTGTAGCTCTTTCATCTCCAGCCCTCGGAGATCCTTGACCGAAAGCAGTTTGTGAACCACTCGCAGATGTCAGCCATGATCAGTGAGCAAGATGAAGGCATACTTGGCTACCTGACGGATTTGAAGGTCTGGCCCGGGAGACTGAGGCCGGGGTGGGGGACAGGAGAGGAGAGGGTGGCCAAAGTGAGTCCTCCCCAAAGTCAGGAGGGTCAAGGTCTGCTGGACAGAGCTTTCACGCCTCTGCCCCACTTTCCCGCCGGGCAGGTGGAGGAACTGCGGTTTCCCCGTGAGTGCCGCCACATCCTGCTCTTCTTTCGCAAGAACTCCTACTTCCGGAATGAAGTGGTTGTGAAGGAGTATGTCGTCAGCGCTGCTGGTAAGAGGCCGCTGTCTGGATGGGCGGTGGCAGGTGGAGGAGGGCGGGTTGCCTTCCCCGACTCATTACCCAGCACCCTCTCACACACTCGTCTTCCTGCAGGGTACGGGCCATCTCATTCCCCTCCCATCCAGTGGCACCAGGATTTCGAACGAGAGGCCCACAGCCGCAGGCACCACAACAGCAGCCTTAACTTCTTCAACTGGTTCTCTGACCACAGCTTTGCCGGGGCTAGCAGGATAGCTGAGGTGGGGCCCTGTGACAAACAGCGTAAATGACCTTGCTGGCTTCTCCAGCTGCTTGGGATGGACACCTGAGCCCTGCCCCCGTTTCTCCTGCCAGATCCTCATGGACGACCTGTGGCCCAATCCCCTGCAGTATTATGTGAGCAAGAAGGCAGCAGGAGAGGGAACTGAGAGGACGACAGGTGAGGAGCCCAGGGCGTGGGCGCCGAGACGTGTGCTGTCGGGATCCCTGGGCCCTGGGCTACACAAAGGGAGACACTGAGGTTCACAGGAACACTCCGAGACAGCGACCCCGGGACAAAGCACGTCACCCTGACATGGAACGTGGGGAGGTGCAGTGCCAAACGGGTTGTGCCTGGGGAAGCTTGAGGCAGGCGAGGCCACGTAGCGTCATGGAGCAGAGCCGGAGAAGCAAAGCCGGCTCAGCGGCTGCACTTGCGGCAACTGTCATTCTGTGGCCCGTGAACCCCAGCCTCAGGTCTGCGAGCAGCGCATTACAAGGGTGACCAGAGGCACCCTTGGCCCAAATGTCTGGGTGTCCTGGTGCAAAGCCGCACCCCGCCTTCCCGTCCCTTCTCTGTGTTGATCACCACAGTTGTCCCCTTAAATTCCGGAGGCATCTCCTTTGCCAAGCCCACTGGCCCGCGGGCAGTCATGAAGGAGCAGGCTCGGTAACACGTGGCTGGAGGAAACATAAAGCGATCACAGTCGGGGGCAGGGGCTTGGCCAGGGGAGAATGAACGCCATTCCCGACGAGAACCTTGAAACCCTCAAGCAACCTTAAGTATGGCCCAGTGAAGATACCCACTGCTGTCCTCCTGTGTCCGTGTGCACGTGTGTCCCCGCGTGCGTGCTTGTGCGTGTGCGTGTGCGTGTGTGTGTGTGTGCCATCTCGTCTAGGGAGCTTCATGATGTTGAAGTGAGGATGAGGACCATCGCACTTGACGGAAAGCAGTCCGGAAACTTCAGAAGGAGCCGAAGGGTCAACCCGCTTCCTCTCTGCAGGAAATAACTGAAGACAGGTGCCGGGGTGAAACACGGCCTGTTGAGGCCCCGGGAGCCCTGGAGAAATATCGAAATGTAAATAAACAACGTCAAGTGTGTTTCCGTGTGTGTGTGTGTGTGTGTTTGTGTGTGTGTGTGTGTGTGTGTGTGTGTCTGTGTGCTCTGGCACACGCACTCTTCCTCCTGGAAGGGGCTCCAGGGGACTGACTGAACACAGCGGCTGCATGTCGGTGTTTTCCTTCTGAGCCTGGGCTTCCCCAGTCTGTGGATCGGCCTGTCCTGTAGGCTTGCCCACAGGGCTAGGACACGCATGGTCTGGGACTGCATCCCAGGGGGCAGAGTTACCGTTCCCCCAGGCCCAGGGGGGCTGGGCAGGGAGAAGACCTGATCGAAAGGCCAGCCAACCGGGGCTCATCTCTTCCCTGGGGAAATGAGGGAGTTCAAGGAAAGGGAATAACGAGCCAGGGACAAACACGTCCAGTAGCCAGGTTAGGTGGACGCCGATGGTGGCCTCCAGGGATGCTCCCTGGTGGATGGCCTCAGACACACCCACCGCACATTCCATGGGGGGAGGACTCAAGGTCCATGACTCTGTCGAACCCAGTGCCACTGCTCTCCCCAGGTCTAGGAACGCACACAGCCTCCTGCTGACACAGTCAGGCTCTGAGGACCAGCAACCACGTTAAGGAGTGAGGGCCAGGCTGTATGGAGGGACTGTGGGAGAGGGGACAGAGGGAGCTGGGAGGGTAGGAAACATGACCCTCTCGTTCCGGCACAAGGGCCCAGGAGAAAGGAGAAATTGCAGGGGGACACACACACACGCACGCTCACACACAGTGGTGCACAGACACTGCGTCCTCACACACACACTCAAACAGCCGCACCCACAAGCTGACACACACACTCACTCAGGTGCACCCTCAGTCACCCACCCCCCCCCACACTCCACTCCCTCACTTGTCCTGGCACACACAAGCTCACACAGCCACGCTCTGCCGGCATCTCTAGTGCCCTGACTCCCTAGGGCCCTCGTTTGGGCTCCCCCAGACGACAAAGAGGCGGAGGCGTGCGGGAGGGGTGGTATGGTTCCTCAGGACTGGCAAGGCCCAGTCCCCGCAGCGGTGTGCTGTCTGTCCCATGACCACTGTGGTGCTGAGATTCCTGTTTCCACATGGGCTTAAGGCGTTTGCCCAAGGCCCTCTCTCCGCTGAAGACCCCACAAGGTAAGCACCACCAAGAGGCACGAATCACTGGTCCCTGTCACAAGCTGAGGCAGTTAGTCTCCAGGTGTCAGCCCACAAGACCCTTCCACACGTGAACAATAACCCCATAGGTAGGGGCAGGATCAAAGCCGTGATTGCAACACCTTATCAGGGATTGCACAGGGCCCCACACTCCAGGTTGGAAAGAGCTTATCCAACTCCCTAAACTTTTGTTTTGTACATTACCATGGCTTCCAAGATCCTGAAACTTATTTTATTTAAACTTATTTATTTATTTATTTATTTATTTATTTATTTATTTATTTATCAGAGAGAGAGAGAGAGAGAGCACAAGCAGGGAAACAGCCCAGGGAGAGGGAGAGGCAGGCTTCCTGTCGAGCAGGGAGCCCGAAGCGGGGCTCGATCCCAGGAGCCTGGCTGCAGGACCTGAGCCGAAGGCAAGACGCTTAAGCGTCTAGCCACCCAGGCGCCCCAAACCCCCTAAACTTGAACAGGAACGCAGCAACCCTTTGGGGAGCTCTGTACACTTGCTGAATAAACTTTGCCCTGCTGCCCACCACTCCTCTTCTGGACTACATCTCCTTTCCACGACACGGCATGACCGAGAACCCGGGCACTGAGGGACCCACAGTCCTGGATCCCAGACTGCTGTCTCATCGGAGAGGACCACATCAGGAGTTCACTAGCGTTCTGGCTCCATGACTCTGAACCACGTGTGTGTCCCTGGCCCTTCTGGATCTTCGTGTTCTTGTCTGTGTAAAGCGTCCCTCTTTGCCCGTGTTAGTCTGTCTTCCCGAACATGCCTTGGCGTGTCTTGGCCCGGCTGTGCCTGTGCCGTCAGGTCTCCCATCTCGCATCCGTGCTGAGCCCAGATAGGCACAGCTGTGCCTCTAGGAGTGCTTTGGGCTTTGCGAGTCTCTGCTTGGCTACAGCTGCCGGGCCGTTGGCCTGCCAATGTGTTGGCGTAAGGGTTCCTGTCTCTGAGTCTGTCCACCTGTGAATTGGACCCCGTTTCATCCATTTTGGGGTCAGAATCCTCTCCTCCTCCGACGGGGGCGCGTTAGGAATCTTTGGTGAGTCTTGAGAAGTCCTTCACTTCCTGGACCGTAGGGTGGCGCAGTGACGCCTCCTTGGAAACAGAGGAAGGGCCAAGCTCCTCCTGCCGGGCAGCGAGGGGCTCACCAAAGGGTCCTCAGCCGCCCCGCTTAGGGCCGAAGGTCACTCATCGTTCTCCCTTTTCCCGCTTTCAACTACTTTGTGGCCTCAGTCTCTTGCACAGTGCGTTGATGTGGGCAGGTTTTCAAAGGCAGAACGTCCTGCTGCCGTCCCCATCTTGCTGTGTTGCCGCGTAGCCTGCTCCTGAGCAGGACCGACTGACGTCCGCCACTGTAGTACTTGGTTTCTGTGTAACCCATGCCCCTTTCCATCCTCAATTCCTGCGTTACGTCCTCCTTTGCTGTCCGCTTCGTGTGTCTGGGAGACAGGCGGACATCTCTGGCACCACTGGATCGAGCTCCGCTAGGCCTCCGAGACCTTGTGCGTGACCGAGGTACCCAAGGCACCGTCAGGGACATGCGGGGACCTCCAAGAGGTCCTTCCTGCCCCTTCGTTCTGAAATTCCTCTGCAAACGCTTGGCTGATCCCAACGCTAGGGACGCAGCCAATATTGCCACCTGCCGGCCCGGGGCACCTTGGGTCGGTAGAACTCCTGCGCCGGGCGGAACTCAGTGTTCACACCCCGACCCCGTTCACCCCGTCACCACTGCTCTACCCTGGGGTTGCTTTCCCGCCTCTGGCTCTGTTAGCTTCCTACACATGGGTGCTCCCACCCGTAGGCTTCCTTCTGGGAAGGCGCTGGCTTCCTCCACGGTAGACAGTGCTTTACCGATTCTACGCTGAACGCCCCTTCTTGGGGGCCCTCCCCACTCACAGTTGCAGGGAACACCCCAGCCTGGGGGAACCCAGGTTTGCCCATACGTGGACTTGGTTGACGTAGTGGGCGAGGGGCCTGCTCCCGGCTGGGTGTCGTGACTCCACTTCACGTTCCCACAGCTTACAAGACCCAGCTCTGTGCATGCTGAGCCGACGATCCTACACGTGCCCCTGCTTGGATGCACTTGTCCTTCAGGCCACACAGGCAACGCAGCGTGGTTCCATAGGCAAATCCTGCTCTCCTGTTTCCTCTGCGAGTACTTTACGGGGATGCCTTGTATCTCAGGCTAGCCCTTTGACTTAAGGGTCTAGTGACCGGCTTCCTTTCAGCGGGTAGGACTCTGCTTATCTTAGAGCCACACACCCCCACCGCCACCCCACGGCCCTCTCCCTACCACCCTAGGCTCATCCTCTCACTCCTTCTCCTGATGCCTGGTGCATATTTTCTCGGGCGTCCTTGGCGACCATAACCTTTACGTTACACTCTTTTTCCCTGAACGTGTTGAAGGTTATCACCCACTGCCTTCTGGCCACCGTCCATCCTAAGGGGAAGCTGGCTCTTCCTCCCACTGAGGAACCCCGGGGTGTGATGGGTCAGTCCCGCCTCTGTGGGCTGCCGAGAGGCCTGTCCTTGCCTTTGCACCAAACACAAGAGCCCATTGGCCTGGGCATCCCTTTGGATCCTTCCTTCCCCTAGGACTGCATTGGGCTCCTTGGATGTGCAGAGTCAGCATTGTCCGCAAAGTGGCAAAGCTTTATCACCTTAGGTCCTCATGCACTGGCTGCCTCTTCCTCTCTCCCACCTCTTCCTGGCATTCCCATTTGTGCCTGCTGGTGGTCAGCATGAGCTGACGCCTCTCCCTCCCTCTCCCTCTCTCCCTTCCTCTCTCCCTGCAGAGTCTCTCCCTCCTCTCTCCCTCTCCCTTTCCCTCGCTTCTCCTCTCCATCCCTCCTCTCCCTCTCCCTCCTCTCTCCCTCACCCTTCTGTGTCCCTCTCCCTCCTCTCTCCCTCCTCTCTCTTCTTCCCCCTCCCTCCTCCTCTACTTCTCCCCTCCTTTCCCTCTCTTCACCCTCTCCCTCTCCTCCCCCTCTCCCTTCTGTGTCCCTCTCCCCCCTCTCTCCCTCCTCTCTCTTCCTTCCCCTCCCTCCCTTTTCCTCCCTCCTCAGTCCTACTCTCCCTCTCTTCCCCCTCTTGCTCTCTTCCCCATCTCCCATCACCTGGAGCCCCCAGCCTTCTCCATTTCCATGGCTGTGCTGCTTCTGGTGCAGTATTGCCTCAGGAGCTTCCTTCAGGGGCTCGAGCAACATGACAAGAGCTAGTGTACTTAGGACTGTAGTGGTAACTCCAACGTCTGGGCTGTCTCAGGGACGGTGTTAGAAAATTTTGCTTCTCCCGCCATATGGCCTTTGGTTTTGCTCCCTTCCTCGTTTGCGTCCACAAGCAGATTTTGAAACACTGAAACGTGCTACCGCCAAAAGCCCTGCACTTTACCCCAAGGGGGACCCTCCTGCCCCTTTCCGGTTGAAATCCTCCAGGCGCCCAGACCCATTCCTTTTAAATGAGGCCCTCCCACAATGCAACACTAACCCTCGCGGCCTTGGCATCACCCACGCGGCCTTCCTGGCACTCAAGGCGGTATCCCTCGGGCACCTCAATGTTCACCCAAGGTGGGGACCGCCATGAGGCGTGGGACTGTCCCGAAGGACCTGGTGAGTACCGGAGAAAGGGCACGTGTGCTGCCAATGCTCGCTGCCATATCCCCTCGCAGGCAGGTGGTCCACTCGGTGACAGACACAGCAGGAACATGCAGCCAGTGGGGGGACCAAAGGCAGTGGAGCTGCCCAGCAGCCTCAGCTCCTCAGGAAGGTGGATAAAAGCAGGCTCCGTGGACCATTCTGCTGGAGCTCTGACATCCTTGGCAGTTAGAGCAGGAGGGAAGGAGGACACGAGAGTCCCCCAAGGAAGGAGAAAGCAAAGATGGGAAGAGAGCCAGACAGAGAAGGGTGTGGCAGAGGAAAGTACAGCGGGAGCAAGTCCTGCCAGCGGCTTTGATGAAAGACTACCCCGAGTCACTGTGTAGGCTACATGGCCTGCCCATTGGCATGCCACCGAGTCCGAATCCCGGACCTCCCTGGGGCTGTGTTAGTAGCTCTGTAGGCACCGTGGGGTGGCCAGGGACCTTGGCTCTTTGCTAATTTGAGGCCAGTTATGTGTGTGTGTTTCCTCTCTTTTGAGGAGAGTCCGGGCGCGGAGGGGGTGAGGGAGGCAGCCCCTGCATCCTGGATCCTGGTGGGCGGCCCCCTGACACCCTTCGCCACCGTTCGGGTAAATGCGGGAAGGCCATGGGCACAGCGATCTGGCGGTGGTTGGAGCACCAGGTAATGGCTCCAGGGCTTTCCTTCAGGGTCACTAAGAAAGGGCCGGGTGAGGCTTCCGGGGGTCAGGGGGTCACCCTCTTGAGCCGTTGCATTGGAATTCCCCAGTGCCAGCAGCCTGGTCCCCCTGGACGGCCGGGAAAGGCAACACGGGCTGTGTGATAGGAGGGACCTCCGGCTCATGGCCTGGCAGGTGATAGCCGGGAATAGACCAGGTTCCAGATGCGGAGGCCACCCCGGAGGAGGAGGCACACAGGCCGGCTCCCTGGCTGGTGCCTTCGGGGGCCGAGGGGCGGGGGTCTGGGCGGGCACACGCTCCGCCCTGTCATCCTCAGTACGCTCCGTGCCCAGCGGCCTGGGCGTGACTCAGGGCTCCGTGTCACAAAGGCCGCATGCGTGGCGTCGCGTCACCGTCGCCCCGTGGCCATCTGGTCCCTAGCTCTTCTGCGCATGCCTTCACCAGCCTCCGGCCTCTTGGAGGCCTCTGCTTCCCGCCTCCAGTTGGGGGCGCCAGAGCTCCACCTGCCGGCCGCGTGCGGGAGCCAGGTGCTGGCTCCTCCAGCTCCTTCGCTCCGCTGCGGGCTCTGCTCCCTCAGCACCAGCACCACATGGAGAGCGCGGCGGGCTCCGGGCAAGGCGGGGCTGCCCTGCCATCCTGGAGCACCTTGTTCCTGGAGGGGGGCCGTGAGGCGCCGGAGCCCTGCGCCCAGGCAGGCGCCTGGGGTGAGGCGGGGCCGCTGCAGGCCCTAGGTGCCGGGGGGATGGGCGCAGAGGCTGTGCTGGGTGCGGAGGCCCAGCAGGGCAGAGAGCAGGCCGGCCCCGGGGACGAGTTGGTGCTGGTGGTGGAGGATATCATGGCGGTGGTGGAGGTCGTGGCCGAGGAAGACCAGGAGGCGGTGCAAGCACAGCAGGACGAGCAGCTGCAGCAGCTGCAGCAGGGGGAGTCAGGGCCGGGTCCCGAGACAGCCGGCGCCCCACTTGCCGCGCTGGAGATGGTTCAGTTCGCGCTCAGCTCTGTGGATGCCCAAGCTACCAGGGCCTACTTGCGGCTCAAGCGCAGGATGAATCAGAAGCGGAGTTCTCACCTGGCTCGAAGAAGGGCCATCATCCAGCGCATCCCCGGCTTCTGGGCCCAGGCGGTATCCTTTCTCCTGCTGGGCTTGGGTTTGTCTGCGGTGGAGGTCCACTGGGAGGAAGGGACCAGCAGAGGCTCTGCCAGGGGCAGGAGCGCTGGGGGAAAGGGTCCCCGGCCCCTCTCCACCCCCAGTGGGAGTGGGTCCCCCGTCCCTATAAGGCGCAGCACAGGGGCGTGGGCCTGGAAGGTGGGGGGAAGGCAAGGGCTGAGGCTTGTGGAGACCACGTCTGAGCAGAAGCTGCGGGCAAATGCTCTGGGACTGCAGGGAGCACTCCCAACACTCTCCCAGGGGTCATGGAGCACATGTCCACACCCTGCATGTCTAGTGTAGTTCCACCCTTGGCTCGGAGCAGGTCCTGGAAGGAAACGTCCTGCCGGCTGCGTGGGGTATGCCCATTGAGAGGCAGGCCACCCCCTTCCCTGTCCTTCAGAGCCTGTGTTCTTTTCCAAAGAGTACAGTGCCCACCCACTGCTGCGTCCTCATGCGGCTTCCAGAGTCATTCAGCAGGCCGCCAGGCTTCCCCGTACATCAGAAACCCAGACACGCTGTACGCGGTGCTG